>NC_047660.1:22109577-22411720 GCF_011762505.2 Arvicanthis niloticus
TTTTCTGTTTGGAGACAAGAAAAGGGGGTTAAATAAAGGCATTTTCAATAACAAAGTACTAAGAAAACCCACACTAAGGAACTTTAAGGTGTATTACTTTTTACATTAAATGAACTCAGGTAATCATTCCTATAAATTCAATCATAGCAATTTGTCTCAAACAAATAATAGAACAAGCATGGAAAGATGTAGTTTCAATGTGTTTCTGGTTATCGACTGGATGTTCTATAAAAATCTTAGAAGCATGGAAAATGTGTGTCAATAGAGGATTATTGGAATCACAGATGATGTATTCATGATTTACATTAGGAAGATTATAAAGGGCTTTTGTACTAATAGAAATATGGCTTCAGTGTTATAATAAGTAGGAAAAGAAAAAAAACATGTTAGGAAACAGAATGTTTCATTTGATCCAATGTGAATTTAAAATTATACTTTTTATTTGGATAAATTTGTATTCGGTGCAGGACAGTGGGAGGGTTCCACAGACTTTGTTTTATTTTTATTCTTGTTGGCGAGTTTTGTTTTATGTATTTATTTTTTTAATGGGCGTGTGTTTCTGCATATGCGTGTGAGTATGTGCACATGAGAGCACTGCAGAAGGAGGCTGGAGTTGGGAAGTGAATCCCCTGGAGCAGGAGTCAGAGGAGGTTCTAAGCTTCTAATGCTGAGCCAGCACCCCAGCCTCAGTTCCCTTTGTGTTCTTTCCCATCACAATGGTTCATCTGGGGACCCACTGCTTGAGAAATTTTACTGAGCCAGAATTTTTACTGAACCCGTCCAGGTCCTGTCACGTGATGCTTCTACAGCCGCTGCCATCTTGTTTAGACTTGTCATTTTGTTTAGTTACCCAGTGGTGTGAATGAAGCCTACTTGGAAACTTTTCCTGTGTAGGTCACTAAACTGTCCACAAAATACTCTGGTACTCCCGTGCACACTGTACACTGTGTATACATTGTATTGCTGTTCTCTTTGAAAAAGTAACTTTTGATTTTCTCAGACCACCTCAGTTCCTGGGACTCATAAGAGTCTTTTCTCGGAGATTCTTATCCTTACTTTTCTCACCTGCTTCTCTTCTGAGGTACTTCACTTTCTTGATTTTTGTTCTCATGAAACAAGTATCTGACTGGAGAGGTAGCTAAGTAAATAAGAGAGTGGCCCGCACTTTCTTGAAACAGACTTCGGTTCCTAGCATTTGTTATTTGTTAGCTCATAAAAGCCTGTAACTCCACCTTCAGGTGAATACAAAAGCCTCTGGCCCGTTTGTGTACCTGCACTCATGGAGACATACCCATAAACACAATTAAAAAAAAAAAAAAAGTTGAAGTCTTTTTAAAAGGTAAATTTAAAAAATAGAGGTTGACCAGTCCACAATCTATTGCCACAAAAAGATATTCAATTTTTTTTTTTTTTCAGTTCCAGGAAAAGTACCCCAAAGGACTTTTGATCTCGCATTTATTTTTCAAGCCTGAAAATTTACCTTTCATTTTTGCAGCAAGCAAAGCCTGGTAACAATTTTGGGAGTTTGTCTAATATACAGCCTACTGCATAAGCCTAGAGCTTCATTCCAACCCAAATATATCACTGTCGATTTACAGCCGGAATCACGGGAGGAATTTGAGCAGCTTGTTGGATTGTTTAGTTGGAATATATGGAAAAGTTGAAGCTATACATTCCAACACATCACGGTAAATGATGTACAATGGAAAATTCTAAGCAAGCATTTCAGAACAGTCTGGTTATTAGCATGTAGATACAACAACAAATTCAGAGCTCTCGGGGCATTCTCTACGAGTTTCCTGCAACAGTCTTCTGAGCCTCTGTGTTAGCAATGAATGATGTGTCAGTTCCCTTCATTTTGTGGAAGACAAGTTATAATTTTAAAATAGCTGAACTCCCAGACCTTACAAAAAAAAAAAAACCCAAAGAATAAAAAACCTTTTTAATGTTTAACTTTCTGATAATCAAGGAAAGAGTAAATAACCTCTCCAAAATTTGAGTTTATTTTTCCCCTAGATGTTTTACAAATCTCCTGAAGAACATGGTAAAAACATGGGAAATAAAATAGTTTTCAATATTTTTCTATGCACCAATTTTTAATAGTTAATATGAAGCTATACATTTCCACAGAGAACAGGAAATATCTTTATTCTTTAAAGTTTTTCCCTGCCACAAGTATTTAGAACTGCCTGAGGTGCAAGATTTTAATTAGGGAGAACATATAGTTTTTTAAACGATTCTGGTTGACATAAACCTATCATCTCTAAACAGGAATGAGCATGAATGTGTGCATATGTGTATGTGCGGGTATTACTGGGACTCAAATCCAGGACCTGTGTGTATTAGGTAAATGCTCTACCACTGAGCCACACCACAAATACTACAATTATTCATATTATTCCTTTTCATTTTTGGAAACCTAAAAAGTGTATAGTCACTCTAAAGCTTGAAGGCTCGGAATACATTTCCATTAAAAAAATCATAGTCAAATGAAGAGCAAAGAATCAGCACACCCTCACCCCAGACTCAGCTAGGTTTACACACCACCCAGTTCCCAGGGACGATTTTCTTCTCATGATCTGCGTAGTAGGTACCCTCACCCCGTCCTTAGATTTGACCCAGTCAGGAAAAACATGTGGACTGAGGTACATTCAACAACTCTTTGCTCCACTTACATCTCCTTTATGTGAGGTTATGCCCAAACCTGTTTAATCTCACAAATATGGACATCAGCAGAAACTTCTAGCTAATATTATCTTCCAAATGAAAAGTGCTTTACAAATTTTATAGTTCTTGTAGAATATAGTGTCCTGTGAAATATCCAGTGTCATTATTGGGATATTTTTCTCCTTCTAATTTTTAGTACAAATTAGTAAAAATGAATTCATTATGTTTCTCTAATTTAGTGATATTTGTTAGCAGTAAGTATTGCACATCATAAACATATCAAACACACACACATACATAGAGAGTGTGAGAGAGAAAGAGAGCATAAAAGAAAAGGTTAATATGTTTCACCAAATCTATATTTTCAATTTCTATTTGGACATCAATGACAAATGGAGCACATTTTTAGTACCTAGTGCCACTGAAACAAAGTTAATTGGGCTTTAAAAATATAACTACAGACAAACAAATAAGAATATCAATGACTCAAGGTGAAAAAGAGATTTCACTCTTGAGGAAGATGTAGGATTTGAAAGAGTTACTGGAATATTGACTGCCAGTGCTATCAGAGAATAAGGACAATCTCAGACAGTTTTCTTTGGTAGAAGTATATATTACCACAGAGGAATTGGAACGGGCTCAGGGTGTCCATGTAAACAAGTACAAGGAGTCATTGGGTGCTGGTGTCCATCCTATATGCTGGAACAGCTGGCAGCTTCTAATGCTGGCCCAGCAAAAGATCCTCCAGATATATGAGCACCGGAAATGCAGGACAGAGAGACAACCTGCTGGCAAAATGGTAAAGGGAGAACTACAAGTCTATGTTAAATACATTAGGCCATTTTTCTCCCAGTCTTTCTGAGTTTCATCATTTGTATGTGGCCAAGTATGTATCTTCCAGGAGGAGACTTGGAAAAGGACATTGCTTTCTATAAGACTGTCTCATCCAGAGAAATCACATATAGGTAGTGAGTGACACAGAAAGAAAGGGAGAGTTCCACAAGTGAGTAGACAAGTCCTCAAAGAACATCCAGGTAGGTTTTTACACACACACATGAAGATCTGCCAGCAGTCCTGCGAACACTTCTTAGATTAAAAATGTCAAAATTCAAGAAAAGCATTCAGTCTCAAAAAGATAAAGAACAAAGCAAATACATGACTCAACTAGCATTTCCTGAGAAGTTCAAATAAAAAGAAATTCAGAGGAAGCTATGGCTAAAAAAGTTAAATATCATCCCTGGAGACTTAAAAAAAAGGTATTGTGGGATGAAATTAATACAGGACACAATAAAAAGAATATTCTGAGAATAATTTCATTTTATTGAGAAATAAAAACAAAAAATGACTAAAATTAAAATGTCAATGTAAAGAGATAGTGAAAGAACAGTACAGGAAAGCACAATGAAGAGATAAAATTATGGAACCCTGGAATACAAAAAAATTATTAAAGGTAATTAAATCAGTTCAATGACAAAATACACAAGAAATCAGAGTTCAAGAGGAAAAATATAAAGGAGTCTGGTGGCTGTAATTCCAGCATCTGGGAAGATCTTTTGGACAATAACTGGGGAAATACCAGTCCTAATGCAAAACTCCATGAAATTTGAGATCATTGGAGATAAGCAGATACAATCAATGCTTTCAAACAGAAATAGATTGTGAATAAAATAATTGAAATGGGATATCACTGGACAATTCTACAACAAAGTCTGAAGCTGAGAGATTAAAGAAATGATGTCTTCAAATTCGCTAAGGAAATGTGTATTTAAACAAATTCTGCTCCCAACTAAACCAAGCAACAACTGTTATTGAACAGCAAACAAGAATGGCACGTATAAAAATATCTTTGCGCATACAAGCAAAAAGAATATCACCACCCGTGTACATTATCCTAAGAAGTTCTTGGACCATGAGGGTGTGTCCTAAACCAGAAGAAGACACAGGATCTTGAAAACAGGAACCAGAATAGAGGTGGGAAGGTCCAGGGTAACCATCAATAGCTGTGAAGAAAAACTAGTCTGTACAGGAGCAGGAAAATGGTGGGCTCCAGAAGGTGTGACTGCAAGGGACCCTGGGAACAGAGAAAGAGTCACTAGCCAATGTTAACTAAACACAAATAAAAGTCAAACAGGACTTGATGCAACCTGATAGGGAGGGTGAGCTGGTACACAGTTGGGAGGGGTACACCCTTAGGTCTATGTGGGGGGGAATGGAAGAAGGGATGAGAGGTTAAAATGAACATGAGAGGAGGGAGGAGTGCTGTGATCATGACATAAAGTGAATAAATAAATTAATGGAAAAAACTCAAAGAAGACTTACTTGTTCTTATTAAAGAATATGACATAACCATCGGGGCATATCAACCTAGAAAAGCAATAATAATAATAATGATAATGATGATGATGATAATAATAATAATAATAATAATAATAATAATAATAATAATAATAATAAATAATGGAATTACAGTTATTCTAGACAGAATAAAATATTTTCCAAGACAGAAATTGTAATATATTGCTTTGGGCATAATAACATAAATGCCAATTATCAACTCAGCAAAACTATTATAAAACATAATTTTAAGAGAATAGAAAATAGGTGACTATTAATCCTCATAAGAAAACAATGTATAATAAATAAAAGAAATGGGCAAGTTAAGAAACAGTAACAAACAGTATGAGAAAATGAACAGCCAAAGATTTAACCAATAGATACACTGGAAAGGGAAAATACTGTAATTAGCAATCTGCAGAGCTATTATTCATCTATTCTGTAAGATATTCTTGCTGTTTATACTAATATTATATTATAATAGTATATGTATTAATGTACATATAATATTTAGAATACATCAGGCCTCGGGCAATTGCTCAGTCAGCAACATGCTTGCATGCAAGAAGAAAAACAAGTTTGATCCCCAGAAATCATTTTATAAAATTTGACATGGTGGCATGAATATGTAATCCCAGTGTTAGGAGGGCAGAGAGGAGAGACAGGAGGATCCTTGTGCCAGTCCGTCTAGTGTGGTCAAGTGAGCCCCAGACCCTCGAGAGACTCTGCATCAAAAAACAAGGTGACCCATGCTACTAAGGAGGAAGACCAGCATCTGGCCTCCATAGCCCTGTACACATATGGACACCATGCACACATGTACAAACATACACAAAACAGGTAAATAATAGTACATCAAATGGACTAGAAATTAATTAAATTCAGAGGAAAAAAAAAAAAGAGAAGGCAGGGCAGAAGGAGGGAGGAGAGAAACTTCCATCCATGTGTCTTATTCTATCTTACAGCTATAGGATGTGTACCATATCAAACTTTTACAATTTGGTACAAAATATCTATTACTACAATTTTATTCTCATTGCTTATAAGTGAAATAAAGCAAAAGAAGCAAGACCAAAAGGAAAAGATAATTTCTTTTCAAAGAAAAATAATAAAAGCTTCCAGAGGCCTATCACCACCACCATAATATTAAGTGACAATCAAAATGTCAATTACGATTTTTGTCACAGAGACTGTGGGAGCATGCATAAGACCTGCACAGTTGCAGTTCTCAGTCATCCTGAGAAGGAGAAGTGGAGACCATGACCCACCCCTAACCAATACCTGCTGGCAAACGGAAAGTGAGGTTTACTGCTACAATAGGGTGTCACTGGGTACAGCAGGCACACTCTGTGCTCAGGAGTACTCGGCCAGCACAAAAAGAGGTCTACATTTTTTTTTTTTTTTTTTTTTTTTTTTGCTGGCGTTTTGATGTTAGCTTTTTTTTTTCTGTTCTTTTTGTTTGTTTTCATTTTTATTGTTGTTTATTTGTTTGCTATTTTGGTTTTTGAGAGAAGAGAGAATGAGAAAGAGAGAGAGGGAATGAAAGAACATGAAGTTGGGTGGGTAGAAAAGCAGGAAGGATCTGGGAGAAGTTAAGGGAGGGGGAAACACAATCAAAATATGTTATATGAAAATAATGTTTAAATAAAAGGTTTTTGTTATTTTCAAACAGCACTGTTAGACACTACCTAATGAGAGTTTTTGTTCTGAAATGTAAGAAATGTTGTCACTTGGTAATTTTACCATTGTGTTAAATCAAACATGGCTATGAAGTCACTATGTGACCTAATCTTACTGGACATTGTTATTTATGTAGGTATTGTTAAGTGAAGTGTAACTCAGTATTTAACTGTATTAGGGTGAACAGTGTACCATGGAAAAATAGGAAAAAATGTCCCGTGTGTGTGTGTGTGTGTGTGTGTATGTGTGTGTGTGTGTGTGTGTGTGTGTGTGCATATATTATGGCTTCTACTTAAAGTACAGGATAACCAGTTACGCTTCAGCATCACATAAACAACAAATAAACATTTATAGTACAAATAAGTCACATGTAATACTTGAGTATATTATACTATTTTTATTTATCTTAACTTTAAGTGCATGTGTTTTTCTTCCTCTTAAATCTGGCAACCCTAGTATGCATGTAGATTTGTAATATAGTGAAATAATGTCATAAAAAGCATGTTCTTCTACTTCAGGGCAGGAGGTGGAGTATTAATAATAAATACAGATACACCACAGTCTGAGACACCAAGGTGTCACCTTTTCCTTCTTGACCTTGTTGGAATTCCTCTCTGACTTTAGTGTAAAGAACTACAAAAGTCAAACTAAAACTGGGCATTACTGAGCACACATGTAATCCCGACACTGAAGAGGTGTAAGCAGAAGGTTACCCTTTGATGCATGCTGACTTTAAGGCCCACCTGGTATACATTTGACTCTTTGAATAAACAAACAAGGTCAGATCAAAGTAAGCTAAAAAAATGTCAATTATTAGACAGCTAAGTCTTAGAGGCAACAGTCACTTAGTTGAAAGCCACCGGAGAAAGCTAGATTCCAGCAGAAATAACTTATTATGGGAGTCTTTAGAGAGAGCTCAGGAAATCCAATGCTGAGGATAGCAACTCAGCCAGACTGTATGGTGTCAGAGGAGACATAGATGAGAGAAATAGGACCGAAACCGGGTTCCAAACAGTTTAACTTAGAAAGTGGGCTGATAATGTAACCTCAGGCTTTTCCACCCACGCCCCAGTTGCCAAATAATAGGAGGCTATTTATGTATGAATAAATGCCTAGATTATAAGCTTGGACTTGTTCCCCAACTAACTCATAATTTATATAACCCATTTACCCATTTATTCTATTTTATGTCTGCCATGTCTCCTGGTTTCATACATCTCAGAGTCTGGGTGAATCTTCCCTGCCTATCTCCCAGAGAATCAGTCAGTCTCTCTCTCTCTCTCTCTCTCTCTCTCTCTCTCTCTCTCTCTCTCTGTCTCTCTCTCTTTCTCTCTCTGTCTCTCTCTCTTTCTCTCTCTCTGTCTCTCTCTCTCTTTGTCTCTCTCTCTCTCTCTCTCTCTCTCTCTCTCTCTCTCTCTCTCTCTCTCTCTCTGATGTTCCACTTTCTACCTTTTGCTAACAGGCCATCAGCTTTTTATTGATTGGTGATGATTCCACATAGTGCACAAGAGATTATCTCTACATCATGAGATTTCAGACTACAGCTAACCAGGACTTTTTTGGACCATTCACTAAAACCAGATTTTTAAATCTAGCAGGTTTTAGAGTCTTTGATCAGTGTTTCAGTGGTGAAAAGAAGCATAGTTTCCTACATCATTGAGGACCTCTAACAAGGGTCCAGCTAATCGTCATTAGGAAGGAAAATTGTGTCAGTTACTGAGTAAGTATGTTTTGGGACCACACAGTGAATTCCTGGGGAATGTCCCCTTCTTTGGCTTGATTGAACTTAAGGCAACCACCACTCAGGTGCATTTGCAATTAGTTCAGGACCTAGATTTAGTGGTGGTATGTGTATTTGTTTGACTCTTTTTCTGCCTTTCTTGCTTTGTTCTGTTTTAGACTACTGTCACATTCCTCAAATGATGATAGAAAGAGTTAAGTTTGAACACAAGGTCTTAGCTATGATCTTTCATGAAGTACTAGCCAGTCCAGGGCATCTTTCAAAGATACAAATCAGTTTTGCATACTTGATGAAAGAATGAAAAAATTTCACATCAATATTGTAGCCAGATTCTTGTCCTGCTACTTTTCACTTTATTATAGCTGTTATTCTGTGTCATTGTTTCAGATCTTTGGAAACATGAGAAAGGTATATATAATGAGACAGCTATACTGGTTAACTTGATGTAAGATAGTCACTCAAGAAGAGGGAACCTGCATCAAGAAGATACCCCAACTAGAGTGGTCTAGGACAAGTCTTGGGGGCTTTTCCAGATTAATAGTTGTAATGAGAGGGTCCAGCCCACAATGAATAATGCTACCTCGGAGTAAGTCCTGGGGGTATAACACAGTAATTTGAGAAAGCCTTGAGGAAGAAGCCAGTAAGCAACATGGCCCCTGTGTCTGTTCCTGTCTCTAGGTTCCTGCTATGCTGACTTCCTTCAGCAACAGACTTGAACCCTTTTCTCCCCAGGTTGCTTTTGATTATGGGGTTTTTGTCATAGCCGTAGAAATTCTGACAAGGACAATGGTTAAGAACTGTTGAGAGCTGATAATTGGCCCTTGAAATGGGTGAGACTATGCTACACAAAATTCCATCAAGTATCTATGCTTATAATTTACAGTTTTGCAACTGAAAAAAAAATGCTGCTTTCTTAGGTGATGTAAATTGTTCATCTCACACAGTTATTAAAGAATGAATCTGAGGTTCCCAAATCAGGCCTGAAAATTTTCATTTAACCCCTAAAATGTGTAAAAGATTAAAGATTTTAATTCCCTCATTCATTATGCAAAAATATTCATTAAACATTAGTGTATCATCCATATAGAGGATATACTTGACTAAGAATGGCTAAGGAGCTTGCCCAGTGTTCAACTTTGATACACATGGATATATTATAATTGAATATTTTATGTTTAAATTGAATATTTATATATTGAATATTTTATAATTGAAAGGACAACTCTTTTGGTTCCTTATTATTGAGAAATTGTTCCTTATTATTGAGAAAACATATACATAATGAAATACAATCATACTCATTCCCCACACTCCAACTCCCTCTGTGTTACTTCTTGTTCTATGGTACCCTAATTTGCTGCTATGATTGGTAGTAAGGGAAAATTGGAAACCCGGAGTTGCTAGGCAGCTGTTTCCAACAATCATGGGGAGACAGGACATTGTTAAGCTCATTAAGTGAAATGACAACTTTTTAATTGAAAAAGTAAAGAAGATTGGGTCGTTGGCCCCCAGGGTTAACCTAGGAAATTCACGTGTCATAGGAAAGAAATTAAGTAGCTCTGACTGTGGTTTACAGCTGGGAGTTGACACTGGGAAGAGCAGGTTCTGGCTAGCATCTGTGGAATACCAACAGGCTTTCTGTCATTATCACTGACTAGAGAAGGGTTTTTAATATGTTTGCCTAAGTGATAAGATTTTCACATTCCTTAGGTATGGAGATTATTTCATAAATATTTCTAATTGACACAAAACCTGTATACTGCTAAGTCACTCAAGATTGTGTTTAAGTGAATTGAGACATTATCTTTTTTTTCTGTATTTAGCACTCATTCTTGAAATCTTTGGACTATTTTCTCCTGTCTCACCACACTCAGGACACCAGAAAGGTCAACATTTGCAGTCCACAGCCAAGCTCTGCTCCGTCTCCCTAAGCATTACATGTATTTTTTTATTCATTTTCAATCATAAACATCTGTAACTTTAATGTTTTCAAATCCTATTTTTAATGATGGTTCTTAAACGCCTTAACCACTCTTGTAGCCCACCACTCACCAGGGGTAATGAGAAAGAAAGGATAATGGGGGATGCGGAGCTCTTGAGAAAGGTTCTTTGGAGCAAATCCTGTCTGTGCTGTCTGGAGATCAGTTCAGTTCATAGGTTAGCAGAGGCAGCTCAATCCACTCACAAACACTTCGCGGATTCACCGGCAGTCCAGTTCAGATTCATGAGCAGTGCAGTTTGGTAGAGTCATGTTAGCAACAGAGGTGACATGGCCTAGCAAAGACAGCCAGACCTCAGCCTTGGCTCAAGTCAGCAGGGAGGATCCAAAGGAAGACTAGAAGTTCTCCACCATGCCTCTCTCAGGGAAGTGAAGATCAACAAAGACTCGAGACACATTAAGTATTGCACAGCTAGCTGTACCAGCAAGCCACGCTGTGTCTCCATCACTGCATGGAGTCCTATTTATACCCTTCAAACACCACATGTCCTCCATGTGCCTTGCTTCAGCACAGGTCTTGCTTCAGTAGGGCTCTTACCTCAGTGTGTGCATCCAATCAGCCCGAGTCAGAGGAAGCAGCAACAAATTGCAGCACACCACCAGAAGTTTTTTGTTGCATTTCTCTCTTATGACATCCCTACAAATACAGCTCAACTAGACAATGTAAGGTGGATGAATACATTTGTGTCATTAGCAAAGAATCCTTCATACATGTCCTTTCACGTTCTTACTTTAGCAGAACACCCTCTCTCCAGTGTCTGCTTCAGGGAAACATTTCCTTCTCTTGTTTGCCCCAGCAAAACACCATCCAATCAAGTTTCCAGAGAGCCCTTAAGTTTCCACTTCAGACATCACACCAGAACTTGAACAAGTCACACAAGAACATGGTACCACTGAGTAACTCAACCCTGCTGTTCAAACATGTGTCTGTCTGGTTTTATTTTGTGTTTGTTTTGAGACAGGGTCTTGCTATGTAGCCTTTGCTAACTGTCAACTTGTTGCATAGCACAGGCTGACTTCAAACCCATGACCCTACTGCCTAAACCTTCTGAGTGCTGGCTTTCCAAGTGTGTGCCACAATGCAGAGTTTCTTTGGGCTTTTTCATGCCATCTGTTTCCTGGATTCTAACAGACATTCATATTACATTGAAATTATCATTTAACCATTCAAGAAATGTTCTGATTACACAACATAATATGAAAGAAGAGTCAGAAAATATTATCTCCTCGGTTTAAGAAATCTGAATCTGCCTTTTAACACAGTAATACATAATTTCTTTAGCATTGCAGTAACACTCTGAAAACACTAATATTAGCAACATTCTAAAACTAAATTATGAGTATGTGTTTTTAAAAAATATATGCTTTCAATTTTGTGGTATTCCATTTTTCTTTCTTTAATTACACATAATTAGTAATAGATTGGCCACCAAAAGTTCAAATCCCTAAGACATCAAATTGTACTATGCTGAAATGTCTGCAGTTAAGGTCATGTTAAAAGGTTTGTGGGCCAGTTCTGTCTCAGGATTTCAAAAGCAGAGTATAGACAGATTTCATGGAGGAGAGATAATCTCTTCAATGTGTTTGATTCTAGTAAATAAATTCTGAACATTCACATTATTAATGTAAAAATATTATCCCAGTGTTCCACACCTTTTGAACTAATAAATGATGATCTTGAATTTGTGAACATTCATGATACCAAAAATAGAATTAATGAATTAATGCCTATGAACTTAGCTATAACTTTCTTCTTCTTCTTCTTCTTCTTCTTCTTCTTCTTCTTCTTCTTCTTCTTCTTCTTCTTCTTCTTCTTCTTCTTCTTCTTCTTCTTCTCCTTCTCCTTCTCCTTCTCCTTCTCCTTCTCCTTCTCCTTCTCCTTCTCCTTCTCCTTCTCCTTCTCCTTCTCCTTCTCCTTCTCCTTCTCCTTCTCCCCCTTCCCCTTCCCCTTCCCCTTCCCCTTCCCCTTCCCCTTCCCCTTCCCCTTCCCCTTCCCCTTCCCCTTCCCCTTCCCCTTCCCCTTCCTCTTCTTCATCTTCTTCTTCATCTTCATCTTCATTATCCTATCCCAAATATTTGGAACACAACAATAAAACTTCAAAAATATCTGGGCAGGTTATGGCTCATTCACACCAGTAACCCCAGGCTAAGGCTCAAAACAGTCTAAAATATATAAGCTGAATCTGTTTATAAAAGAAAAGTCCAATTCCCAGGCAGAATTTTAACTCAGTGCTAGCCTAGAATGAATAAAGCCTTGGATTCAGTTCCTAGAAACACACACACACACACACACACACACAACTTTCATTTAGTGATTAACCAAAGCCTTTTTTAAAGATGCATAGTGGTCACTTTTATATTTGAAGAATGCTTACATTTTGCCTCTTCAGGGCAGGCATGAGAGGAGCATCCTAGGGCTTGTACTATCTGTTTGCCTCCATCGTTACAGGTGGTAAGATTTTTTTGTGCTGATTTAGGAGACAATGGTAAAACAAAGAGGGAACAGTCGAATCAGCATATGCCCTAGTGGTTTGAAAAATGAATGGGCTGTCACTTGATCTGAGGATGGATGGACTCCTCCTTCTGCCACATACGTGACCTTCGATTTCTGTCCTGAAGGAATGAGGACTATTGTGTTTTCCTGTCTCATGTGCCATGCTGTGCATGGCTTAGATAAGGCAAGTGAAGCAGAACAAAAGTGCTAATTAGTATATTACTGGAGAGAAGACAGATGCCAAACGTTTAGAAACTTGCAGACTGGCTTGTAAGTCATAACTGTTCTGGGTTTTGTTCTAATGCTGAGGATTAAATAAATTGTCAGTGTGCCGGGCAGTGTTTTGTTTTGTTGTCCATAATCCCGTGCGTGGTGAGCAGGCTGTGTGCAAGAAAAGCGCAGTGTGGCTCACACTGCCAAGTCTCGCTGGAGCCTCATTCATTCTCATTCTGGAGTCAACCCTTTTCATTTTGCTTGGGAGAGAATTAGCAATGCAGCGCGTATCCCTGGGATCAGTGAATGGAAAGGATAATTTGTACAGATTACCCAATTCCTGTGAGTGAATGGGGACACAAAGAAATGAGAAGAAGGAAAAGACCAGAGTAGCCAGAGACAAATGAGCCACTCACAAGCCGTTGTCTGAAACGTGCAGAAAGAGAGCCTGGGGTCATTGTTTGAAACCGAAGGAGTCTATTGTTTAATAATGTTTAAACATACTCAAGAAGTCCAAAGCCTCTAGAAAAAGTCAATGTTTCTATATGAAACATAGCCAAAGTTGCACAAAGCTACCTCTAAAGGGTGCCTGTAAAGACACATAAGAGATAATTATTGTAGTAGGTGTTACAAAGAACTTTTGATGAACCAGCTATTGTAAAACATTTTAATGCATGCTAAAATATAAAGGGACCTGTAATAAATAATTAAAAACATTTGTTTGTTTGTTTGTTTGTTTGTTTCCTTGAAAAAAATTCATCCCTAGATTGAATCCTACTTGGGTCAAATGGTAAAAAAAAAATTGTAGTCCGCAATAATGAAATGTACTGTGATGAGAGACAGAAAGCAAGACCAAGATGAATCTCTTAGTAAATTGTTTATTTTACAAGAATGAAGACCTGAGTTTTATCCCCGGAGCCCTCTGAAAATCCTGGTTATGATGCTGTAGAGATAGCTCAGAATTAAGAGCATTTGTGCACTTTCAGAGGAACTGAGTTTAGTACCCAGCACCAAATATAGGGTGACTTACAACCATTTATGAGTTAAGGAGTGATTTATAACTGTTTGTGAGTTAAGCTCCGAAGAATCCAAGACTCTCGTGGTCTCTGAGGTCCCAGTACAAGGGTGCATACACACAAACACACACACACACACACACACACACGCATTGTACACGTAAATAAAATAAATAATGCCAGATACAGCAGCACAAGGGAAGGAACTTTGAGCTCCAAGCTGCTGATAAAACCTGTCTCAGAGAAGGTGAAGAGCTTTCCTGAGGTTAGCATCTGAGGTTGTCCTTTGGCCAATACACGCAAGCATATGTGCACCTGCATACATATGCACACACAATATACACACATGCACATACAAAGTAGAAAGGAAAGAACAAAGGAGAGAGAATTTGATTTAGCTGTCTTACCCATAACTGTATCACAATATCAGAGATTACCAAGGAAGACAGCTGGAGACTGAATTTACCTCATTTGCAAGCTATTAATTACTAGCAACTGAGTTGGTACTTAGCAGTTTTCCTTCCTTATTAAAATAAGTTCCCTACAATCTGGTGAAGAGTTTTTTCTGTAGAATCTACCCTGAACTTCCCTGCAGCCTTAAAATTCAGCTAGGCCTTTCCTCAGCTTTTCTGCCCAGGAAATATCTCCAGTGACCATGTGCTTTGTTTCCTCTAACTCTAGGTATTTTTTGTTTTGCTTTGCTTTGCTTTGCTTCGCTTTGTTGTTTTAATAAATAATGCAGAAAGAGTCCAGTCCTTTCTCCATGTACATAGGGCAGTGACAGTCAAATCAGAAAAGGAACTCCTTATTCAGCTTTATGTGCTCACCAAGTCTCTTAAGTTCATATTTTGAGCTAAATACCATTATTGTAATACATAGCTGTTTCTCTTTATACATTTGAGTAACTAAAAAGGTGACATATTTAAGTGTCCATGTGCCTGGCTGCATAGCTCCCACTCCTGCTTCATTCTGTCTGCCTCTTCAAACAGTCCAGGGAAAGAGTAAAGTCAGCAGTGGTATTGGGAGAACAGACTCTTTCTCATGCTGGCTCAAGTTCAGTCACAAGGAACCCGCCCACCTGAGCCCATTTTTGACACAGCAGAGGTTGGCTGGTTATTCATATTAGAATGCAGTTGGTTTAATTCATCAAAGTATAGGTAAAGGAATATAAGTGGATTTGCAGTTAGTCTACGTCTTTAGGGAATTTGCCCTCCAACTAGTGAAGGTGACCACTGGACAAAAACAAACAAATAAATAAAACCATTTAGAATATCCACAGATTAAAGTATGAATAAAGACTCACATTGTTTTAACTGCTTTTCAATTAATTTGATAAGACACCATGACTGAGGCAACTTACAGAAGAGACACTGTGGCTCAGGGGGTGAGTCCATGACCATTATGGTGGTAAGCATGATGGCAGGCGGCCATGTTGCTAAGGCAATAGATGAGAGCTTACGTCTTAACACAAAATCCTCAGGCAGAAAGAGAGCTAACTGGAAATGGCATGGACAGAAATCTCAAAGCCCACCCCTAGTGGCATGCCTACTCAACATGGTCACACCTCTTAATCCTCCCCAAACAGTTCCACCAACTAGAGACCAAGCATTCAAACATATAAGCCTCTAAGGGGATATTGTCATTTATCATATACACACAAATACAAATGCACAACCTGTTAAGATTATGAGATGCTCATTTTCCAAATAAAACACAGGAAAAAAAAGTAAATGGAAAGAAAACTCTGAGGTCACTCTCTGAATCAGTGCATTATGGTTTATATTAGGATTTGCATAATGGTTTATCTTGACTTTTCAGAAAACTCTTTATACAAAAGCCTGGAGACTGCTTGCAATTTCCAGTAGGGGCAATAAAATAGAGACCAGTTGCTAGCAACATGGTATAACTCCTTAAGTGGTTCCCCAAGGTCAAAGCATGTAACAGTGTACAGTCGTTCAACCAACCTCAGACTCCTAGAGTCCTACCCAGAAACCTGAGTCTCTGACCCATCCAAGTCACAACCAGATTCACACACAATAGAATCTCCAACATGGTGTCAAATCTGATGGTGTCTTAAAATTAGAATTGTTCTCAATCAGTACAGTAAATTGAAAAGTCTAAAGGGAAAGATTTTGTAGTTAACAAACTTAAGGGAAGATGCTACATTGAGTTGCACGTAAAGGAAATAAGAAGAATCCTTACAGGTGTTGTTGTTGCTGTTGTTTCCTTTACAAAGAAAACATTTTTGTCCCAAGCATTGCAAATATTTCAATATTTCAAAAGTTTTCCTGTGCCAAGTGCTCTGCACCCAATATATTCATTTTTACAACAGTGCTAAGCAGCGTACCTACTCTGTAGATGAAGGTGAACTTGCCCAAGGTAGTTAACTGGGATTTAAAGCCTGACTTTTATCATTTCTGAATCCATCTCACAACAGTGGTGCTGGAAGGCAGCATGGATCAAGGAGAAGGCCTGCAAAATCTCCACTCATTCCTTGGATGGTTCCATGCTTTTCCAGCTCCCCCTGACCACATGCTTTTAGGGAAAGCATCTAGATAAATAAGCATTGCATCTTCTGAGGCTCTTGAGGCAAGATTCACTACAGTCTCTGTGGACCAAACATTCATAAGGCTCGTTTACATATTGGTAATTTGTCTCTGATATGGGGTCCTGGGAATGGCTGGTTGTTGGATAAATTAACTCCTTGCCTCTGTAACTAGGCACTGGGTTTTCTTTCCTTGTCAGCCCATTTTTCTGCTAGAAATCACTGCATTTTAAATCGTCTTTCCCAAGAACAGGTAGTTACCCAAAATGCGTATGAGTTTGTACATGATGTAAAGTCTTGACATTACCTAGACTTGAACCTTGCACGTTTCAGTGGCACCTGCCATCCACTGGCATTATTCTCAATCATCTCAGCCTAATGCAGTGGTTGGTTTATATCCCAACGGTAATCTCACTGGATCACGCTGGAGCAGTTTGGGGCACCGATACTTGATTTTCACTCTTTTAACTACTCATCCAGAAATATAATGAGAGGCTCACAAAGGACCTATTTACTGATGAGCTGCTACCTTTGTCTCTTTTATGTTAGTATTTACAAAGAGATATTATCTCTTAGATACCCCGTAGTCTTCAAACTAAATATTTGGGGGCGGGGGAGAGATGCAAAATGAGTCACCATTTCTTTGATATTTATGTCTCTTAATAGAGCCGACTTACGCCATTCATCTAAACCAGAAATGGAGGAATTTAACAGTCAACCACAATACTGTATCTTCTTATTTTTAACCTGAAAAAAATAACTTTTTTCTTCAAACTCCTAGGCTATTGGGCATGCTAGGCAAACACTAGACCACTGAACTGTTATCTCTAGCCCTCAAATTCTCTTATCTCCTCTATTCCCATTTGTTTGGCTGAAAAGCTATTTGTTGACAATGCATTATTCCATTTTTGCCTCCTAAAAAGGGTTAGAGCAAGCATGGGCTTCAAAAGTCTATCTTCTGATTGAGGTAGCACCTTCATATGCCCTTCTGTATCTTAGACAGAGTGGATGTTGGAGAGAGTGACATAGACTTAGAAAGTGGAGAGCAGAGAAGGCTTATTGGGTGGAGCCAAGAATTTTGTGTGAGAATAATAGAAAATTGGACTTTTATGGGTGTTCAAGAACAAGCAAGCTAATGAGAGCAAATGCGATCCACAAATGTACAATAAAGAAGATGCTTTTATTAATGGTGGTTTATATGTTCCAACTAGAAACATGTGGCTGTAGAAGACACAGGGGATGAAGGTAGCCTTGAAAGCCTGGTGCCTTACATGGAGTATGAATCTATCAGATTATGGAAGGTTAAATAACTCTTCCCATGATGAAGTGGGAAACATCAGTATACAACATAGCTAGGGTAGATACTATTCTGCCAATGCATGGCTTTAATGGTTGTACTTTGGAGCAATTCTCAGGAAATAGAAAATACCTCTGTGATCCTTAATTCAATTGTCAATTTGATGACATCTAGAACCACAACAGAAATGAGCAGATGGTCTGTGCAAGCCTGTAGGGTATTGCATTCTTTAGGGTAACTAAGTGGGAAGACCCACCCACCATGAAGGTGCATAATGCCGTGGGATAGGCCTCTGTACTGTATAGAATGAGGAAATGAGTTAAGTAAAATTTATCTTCCTCAGCTTCTTTGTTGATGAAATGCAACCACCTGCTTCAAGCTCCTCTTGCAGTATCTTTCCTGTTGTGATATGTGTGGATTATATATGTTAGTGATTAACTGTTAGTCACCAATAATGCATTGGTGTCACATGAAGGAAAATAAATCAGAATACGTTTCTTTAGAGCCACTTAACCAAGAGCAAGTTCAGATTGAAATTCTACACTTCATGCTCCGTGTATCTTCCATCTTCTGTCTCCTGTATGAAGTTGACTCTGTGCCTACTTGAAGGCTATTTTGTGAATCTGTTTGTCCCTCTGTCTTTGTATGTCAGTCTATTGTGTGAACTGTGTGTAAGTATGTCTGTACAAGTCTGTGTGTCTGTATGCACATAACAAAGTGGTTGCTCTGTATATATTGAACAGCATAAAATGCATCATAGTCACGAAGGAATGCAATGTTTTGCAAAAAAAAAAAAAAAAAAAAATTCAGTTTTACAAGGAATTAAATCACTGGCTCCAAATGATCCCAACTGACCCAGATAACAGTCATCATTGTTTATGAAACAGTAGCCATAAATGGTTGCTTTTAACCTTTATGATAGATTTTAGGGAGTTGCTTTCAAATTCTGTATTGCTGCTTTCAGCAAATGATACACATACATTATCTGTGTCAGGGACATGGAAATATACATAATTTGAGGCTGCAGTTATGCATTAACTTAGGTTGTAAAGGGGATTACATGGGAGATCAACATGGCAAGTAAGGTTGATTTTTACATTGTTCTCTTAAAAGGAGGTTAAACAAACAGTCTGAATACACAGTAGGTTAGCAATCTTAAGTTGTAAATGTCCTCAAGGTGTATTATTAACTGTGGCTGTGAGGTATAGCAAAAGTTCTAGTCTCATACAGTGAGGGATTTTCAGAATTGCCAGATTGACAGACAGCACCTGTGAACCAAAATAAGTCCTTTCTCCCTTAAATTGCTGTTGTCCCAGTATTGTACACATATGCATGCGTGCAAGCACGACCACTCACACACACAGACACATGCATATGCTTAGACACATGCATATGCATACTGCATACACAGCAAAGCACAGCACACACATATCCATTCATAGTGCATGAAAGTTTGAAAGAAAAGTCTTCCCATTATTAAGGGGTTATATTTCCATAATAGAAACACAGGGGACTTTTGTGGTCTTTCTTTTTACCTGTACTGTTTCTTTTGGTCCTTCTCTCCTCTCTTACCTCCACACTCCCATCCTCTTACTCTTCCACTTTTGATTTTTTTCCCAATAATACACATATACTGGTTTGGGGATATTTTTTTAAAAATGAAAAGACAAGATGAAGAGGAAGATGAGGGAAAAAGAAGAGAGAGAGAAGAAGAAGGGAGAAGGGCAGTAGAATAGGGAGTGACAGCCAATGAAATGCACACACACCAGCGCTGGCAGTCTGCCTCCATGACAATTAGACAGGCTACAGTGGAGAAGCACATGCTCTGGTCCCAGGTAGCCTGGCCGAAACAGATAAGGAAACACGAGGCCACCATATGACTTGGCTTCAGGAAGCCCTTTCTGTTTGTAACCAGTATTCTGAGACCACTTAAAATCAGATCCAAAACTAATAGTTCCCACTGCTGAATTGCAACGTCAAGCTGAATCGCCTGACTTGCCAAGTTTCTATGGTTAAAATTAATACTGTGTTTGGCAAAGGCTGTCACACAAGCAATTGGAGCCATCTGAGAGGAGCCAGAGGAGCCTGGCTTTCTCCACTCCTGGGTCCATCTGAATTACATCTCTGCATTCGTCTGCCTCCTAGTCGAGTGAAACAGGGTACAAACCAGTCACAAGAATTCAAATGCACCATTTGATTCAGGGATATGCAAAATGAGAGCATGGGTTTTCAAAAGCAGTATGTCAAGAAGAAATTAGAGGGGTTATTTCAGGAGGATACAGAGGGCATCCCAAGACTATGCAGACATGAATTTTCCATTTGCTTAACCAATGAGCTGATTTGAGAAAATCTAACCAGATTTATTCCAAACTTGGAATGAGAAAGGAAAAGGGAGGGAAGAGTGGTACTGACTTAGTCTAGAAAGACACATCCTGAGTCCTAAAACACCTACAAACCAAACTTGTGACTAGTGCATGTAGCCGGTTTAGGCTCTCCTCCAGCAAAACCTGCAAATGAGAGGTGGATTTGTTATAAGACTGTGTAAGATTGAGACACCAACTAGACATCCCATTCCAAATAATTAGTTGAGACACAGAACTGTATACAGTGACTTCTCTGACAATTTTTTCCAATCATAACCCTCCTGAGAACTCTGTGTGGGTCCAAAGATTTATGTGGTCCAGCTAAGACTCAGTGATCAATAGTGAAGCATCAGATAACCAATAGCCAGTGTGACAAAGGACTGACAGGTGAAGCAAAAGACACCCATATCTCCTAGCATCATATAGAGTATCTTATCACTCATCTCTCCTACTCAGCTGTGCTAATTAGATCCTTGATTGAACTGATAAACCATTCCATAATCATTAAAACTGATCTAATTTAAAATAATGTCATAGCAATACAGATTTCTCCTTGACCAGGATTTGAATACAGTGAGAGGTGACATCTCTTCAGAAACAAGTGGGCCATGTAAGTCTATCTTTCCTACATAAAACGGGAGCATATCCATCACTATGATGTTTTGAGTGATAGCAAATGAAGCCGAAAACCTGTGTACCACTGCTCTGAGCTCCTGAATTCTAATGGATGTACAGGAGCATGGAGTGAAGGAGAAACCAGCTCAGTGAGGACAATAATTATAAGTGAAACATTTTCTCAGATTTGGAACTAAGACTAGAGCTGATCTACAAAGAGGAGAAGGAAGACAGCCATTTCTACAGGGAGAGCATGAATTTGTCTCTGATAGTGAGTGTGTGTTGTATACATGAGATTAATAAGTCTTGATTATCCCAATGTCTAGTTTGCATGGATAATTATTCTCTCTCTCTCTCTCTCTCTCTCTCTCTCTCTCTCTCTCTCTCTCTCTCTCTCTATCTCTTTCTCTCTCTCTCTCTCTTTTAAGAGACTTTAGTGAATCTGATCTGGGCATCAGAGGAACCCAGCTATTAGCCCTTTCTCTCAGCCTTTTGAAACTGGATCTTACATTCTTTTACGTATTGTACTATCTCCCTACCCTTCCTTCCTTTCTTCCCCCTACCATAAAACTTTAAAAACAGTATATTTAGAGCAGAAATCAGTCTATTTATTTGCCCTTCAACTGTCTCATCACACTTATTCATATACACACTACCTTTGTCCACTTGCAAAAGATTCTGTCATCAATCATCAAGGTCAGGAAATTTAAAACTAACTCGTCTGTTAGGCTGTAGCGGCCTCGGTGGAGGGAACCTCTGTATCTCCTATCACAAGCAAATTCTACTTGAGTACCTCTTTAAGAAATGTAATGTTTTGAAAAAGTTCCCTTCTAAACGACAGCAAGCCTTATCTACAAATGTTCTATATGCCAGGCATGATTTTCATTGTCACAATTTATTGACAGTGTGTCAGGGTCAACAGTGTATGTAGTAAAAGAAAATATAGTTTCTTGAGTTTGTACATTTAATATTTAACTTTGTTCTCAAGCTCCCCCACTCCTGGGTGCTGGGTGATAACAGGACTAGTGAATGGATTATTCAGTCTCTTTGGTTTGGGACTGAATCCATCCCTTTCCATTTTTCTTCACCTGTATTTCCACTTTGATTCTTGGAGCTATGAAGGACTTTCATGAATACGAGCTGCAAAGAGTAAGGCATCTTGGGGTCCTGCCCGGGTCCTCATTGACCTCCAATGTAGGGCTGGCAGCCACTAGCATCCTAGAAGCCTTTGAAGTTGAAGTCAGGGTCCAGCAGTTTTATTGAGTACTGCATTGGTTCCACCACACCTTGACTGTCCTTAGAGATGTAGGCCCGAGTGTCAGCCAAGTCTTTTCAACCACTAAGTCTTTCCTCCAGCAGTGGCTTCAGTTGTCCAGACAACAACAGAGGTCACTCTGTCTTGGACAAATGGCTGGCTCATGGATAATCCTTCTTAAGGCGATCTGTATTTCCTGCTTGTCATACATATGTTTCTTTGGATCCTGCCCATGGTCCATGAGCCAGGGATGAGTGCAGAAAAATGCAGACATAGTTGACAGGAAGACAGTTCCTAATTCTTGAATGAAAAAAATAAAATAAAATAAAAGGAGGAGGAGATGGAGACTCATGAAGTCCTAAGGAGAACTCTCCTAAAGTGTGGAGAAGATTTTTATTGTAGACATAAGGAAGAAAGCAGACAGGCATAAGAGTCCAGGTGGAACACAGTTGGCATATTAAACTGGACCGTGAGAGGAGAGAAGTGTAGGCAGAGCAAGAGAGGAGCTGCCTTACCAAGAGAGGCCAAGAGGCTGATATAGGCAAAATGGGCGAGTTTTATAAGGATCTGGCTGGGGGAAGGGAAGGAGTAGAAGGGAGAGGTTTAGGGTGTGGTGGGTTGAGGAGTGCTGTGCTGTAAGGAGCCACAGGTACTGAAGGATGCTTGGAGAACTGGCCAGCCTCTGCTTTGGTATGTTAATAGGTAACTGGTTAGCCCCTTTCCTGACCCCTCATCAGGCCATTTGTAACATTCTCTAGCTCATCATTTCTCAAACAGTTTATGTTGAGTTTCCTCATCTACAAATCCATCATACCAATATTTTTACAAAACGCAAAACAAGTCACTTACTAGGAAAACCAAAGTGGCCTGCAAACCCCACTTTCTGAAAACATAATGATTTAAAACATACAAGCCTAGTCTAACACGTTGATCTAAGAGACTCTAGATGCCTAGTCTCCATTTCAAAACTGCTCTTTCTGTGAATGAAAAGATCTTCAAATGCCGGACAGTGGTGGCACACGTCTTTAATCCCAGCACTTGGGAGGCAGAGGCAGGTGGATTTCTGAGTTCAAGGCCAGCCTGGTCTACAGAGTGAGTTCCAGAACAGCCAGGGCTACACAGAGAAACCCTGTCTCAAAAAAAAAAAAAAAAAAAACTTCAAACAAACAAAAGGCAGGCTAGTGTCAAGCCTGTACCTGTAAAAAGCACTAGTCTAGAATAGTCTAGAAGGAGTCCTGTTGAACTGAAGACTTCTACCACATCGTGCCCAGAGCAGGCAAGAGCAAGTATTACTGCTGTACATGTTTGCTGTTTCTTCTTAAAGTTTTTCTAATAGCCTTTGACTGCCACACCCAAAATTGTGCTTGCTGCCACACCCCCAAAGCCTTGAGGTAAAACCAGGACACACACACACCACGCACAGGCACTCATTTAGCTTGCCTCTCTCACTCTGGGCCTCTTCACACTTTTAGGACCAATTTTTCCTCTGTTCTTTTCATATTTGCTCTCTCTCTCTCTCTCTCCCTGTCCCTGTCCCTGTCCCTCACCAACATTTTAAAAATCTCACTCTGGAAAAAGCTTAGCTCCTGCTAGGAATGTTTTTTTTCCTATGTTGGCTTTGAAAGCCAGGGCTGATCAATGCCCTCTTTGTTTCCCTTGGTATCCGCCCTCCACCCAGAGGGAGAACAGCCATTGACAAAATGGGTGGAGAGCCTCAGAGGAAAAAAAAAAAAAAAAAAAAAAAAAAGTTATGGAATATAAATATTTCATAAAACGCCGATTACACTGCAATCTAGGTAATAGAAATAGAATAATTATGAAGGATTTTTATGGCTTTGCATCAGTATTACACTACGCCTGCTTGATAATTCAAATGATAATTTGGGTGGAAACCTTTTCCTATTTCTTTACTGTACACCTATCTCATTATGAGACAGAAAGAGTGTGCTTGTTATATTTCTTTATGGGAAGAGTCAAAAATAATATCAGCACTGTAAAATACAATTAAAGAGCTAAAACTTTAAGGGTCCCTGGAGCCCCATCCTCTCTCGTTAACCCACTCCCACCATGTACATGTAAACATCTGGAGGGGCCTTAGTTTTTAAGTGAATGAGCCTTATTTCACCCTGGGCATTTCAACATCAATAGCAATTAAAGTTTGCTTTATTTTCATGAAAACTGAGTTGCCAGGAGAAAATCCTCAATATTCTTATATTTCAAAAAAAACGACAATAATAATGCCAAAAAATTATATAATGTAATTCAAAATAGCCACCCTCAAAGCTACAAAATATAGGTAGTTTTTGTATACTTTTTCTTTGGTTTACTATAAGTATATAATTAGTTTTGTCATTATTTCCATTTCAATAGCTATTATATAGTTGGAATTTGCTGTAAAGGCCATAAATTTTACTATTCTGAAAAAGTTCCCCTTAAAGCTGAACACAAGTAGTCATGTTCATCTTACATTTTGAAAGTTTTTCTGAGAGGCAAGGATGTTGAAGATGCAAAATTAGCTAGTTATTGGGAGGGAGGCCTCAACATTCTGAAACTTCTATTGTGCATATTGCCTCTCCAAGGATAAGCATTTCCTATTTATTTATTTATTTATTTATTTATTTATTTATTTATTGGTTATTTATTTACATTTCAAATGTTATCCCCCTTCACAGTTTTCACTCCACAAACCCCCTATTTCATCCTCTCTCTCCCCTGCTTCTATGAGGGGAGTCCGGTTCCCCAATCCACCCACTGCCTCACTGCCATGGCATTCCCCTATTATGGGGTATCGGGCCATCACAGGACCAAGCACCTCCCCTCTCATTGATGCCTGACAAGGCCATCCTCTGCTGGAGCCATGGGTCCCTCCATGTGTACTCTTTGGTGGTTTAATCCTGGGGAGCTCTGAGAGGGGGGGCATTTTTAAAATTAAACTAAATTACTTTCAAGAATATTGAAAGCATATAATTTTTAATGCTAAACTGATATTTCTGTACCCTATAATATCTTTTAAAAATCCACTCCTTGGTTATCATCCCCAAATCCACACAAGACAACAGTGGCACATGCATACTTCAGAGCTTGGGGAAACTCAATGAATGGCTTACAGGGAATTTAATGAACGGAGTACTTGTGGAATTTTGAAAGCCTTGTAGATGAGGTTGCTTTGTCCCAGACCAGAACTGCTTGTACCTTAGACAGAAAAAGCCACTGAGCCAATATCACAAGGGGAGGAAACTTTGTATGAGGAAACTGCTTAAAAATACACATTTTTGTTACAAGTGCTAAAAACATTTTAAATGACATCAAGTATAATATTCTTTCCCAGTGCTTACTGCCCTGTCCCTGCTAACAGGCCCCTGTGACTTTGGGTCAAGGATGCTGCCAACCTAAAGGCCACTACCCTGCAGGGGAAGGGCCTGGAGAATAAACAGTCTGCCTTCAGTCTGTTTTCTCTTTCTGATCTCCAGCTGGTGTTCCCTGTTGGCAGATTCCACTTCCAGTGAGTGGCTAAAGAAGCCTACTTAGATGTAGGTCAGAGTCCTAGTTTCCAGAGGAAGATCAAAATGAAGAAGAAAAACTAGAAAGGTAAGGCCTCTAACGTAATCAAGTGTCTTCTTGCAGTGTGTGCTCTGAGAGTATGATACACGTCTGCATATTTACTATTTGAAACAGACATTTGCTTTAAAATGCATAATAAAGCTGATACATATATATGAAGAGTAAAATAATTTACCATGCTTTTTAATAATGATCATAACAATAGCTGTGTCACAATAACAATAGTTATTTATCTCAAAGGACTTGTCACAAACGTGAAGTCCTTTGAGAAGAGGGACTCTGAGTTAAGAAGATGTCATTCTCACTTTGGCCTGTATTAGGTAACTGAGCAAAGCTCAAAAAGGGAGATGTTGTCTTTCCTGGAGAAGAACACACCAATTGGCGCACCAGTGCCAAGTTAAAACATACATACATACAAGTAATATTAAACAGAATAAGAGGTTACTTTTAGAATACATATGTGCACACAATAATAATGAATGGGAAAAAAAGGGACATGAAACTGAAGGAGAGTCAGGAGAGGAATATAGGTGAGGGTTCTAAGGAAGAAAAGAGAAAGAAGAAATGTGACTAAATTATGATCTCAAAAATAACAACACTTTTTTCATACTTTTTTTTTTTTTTAAAGTTTGCCCTATAAGCTACTCTGTCAGGCATATTCTTGATTAGTGATTGACGTGACAAGGACCACTCGCTAAGTGCAGTGACATCCTTGACCAGGTACTCTTGAGTTACATAAGAAAGCTAAGTGAGTCTTGGAAAATGAGACAGTGAGCAGCGTTCCTCTACAGCCTCTGTTTCACTTCCTGCCTCCAAGTTCCTGCCTTGAGTTCCTGATCTTTCTTCCCTCTGTGATGAAGTGTGACCTGAAAGTTGTAAAATGAAGTAAACACTTTTCTTCCCAGGTTGCTTTTGATCATGATACTTTATCAAAGCACTGGGAACCTCATTAAGACAATAGTAAACACGGTTTTTTCCACTGTCATTACATATGGCTCAACAACATTAATTGTGTTAAATGGACATCACATTTGAGGCTGTTGGTTACAAATCCCTCTTCCAGTTTATAAAGTTTTCCCCTTATTCTGATTCTTAATGCCTAAAACGGAAGCCAAGAGTGAGATTAACAAGCTCAGGCATGTAACTTTTATAAACCAATCATATTAAACAAATAAGACTGGCTTTGGAAGCAAGCATGGAAGAAAGAAGAAAATTGTGTGCGAGCTTTCTTTTCCCAGACAGTATTTGAAGCATAAAATAGAATCCAGTCACTCTTGACAGGGCTCAGAGAAGAGTAGTTTCTGGGATCAACCCTCTCTGTGAACTCCCATGTCCTTGTCCAGCAAGGCTCTGGATTCAAGATGAGTCTCTGGATGAGAGGCCCTCTGGCTGATTTTCAGGTCATCTCAAAGATTTTCCAAGTCATTCTAAAAATAACTTACTTTCTATTAAAGTTAGCAAAATTAAGTCCTGCTATTGTTTGTTTGTTTCATATATATATATATATATATATATATATATATATATATATATATGCACATATATATATATATTTGATAAACTTTTTAAAATAATATTTTAGTACAATCTTGCTATTCTCAATGATAAAGAAAAGGAAACTTGGCAAAATATATATATGTGACCCATCAGGCAAAAGTGACAAGAATGGACACATTGTTCTGGTGCCAAAGCCCAGCCATGTCACAGATCCAAAGTGACCTCTTCACTCTGTCTCCTTTCTATATACTTAGTTTGCAAACTCTTCCAAAGAAACAAGTCCTGAAAGTTAGACTTTGTAGAAGGTAAAGACAAGAAGGCTTTCAGCTGAGGGGTTGGTTTCAAAGCAACTGCAACCACATAAAAGCCAGAAAGGAACTGAAATTGTTAGCAATTGAAGCAGAAAAAAAAAAGTGCTACAAGCCAACATATATGAACTGTACATGTGATACCTATGACAAACTGAGACTTTCTTTTGTTTTCTGTCATCCTTGAGCACCTTTAAATCTGAAACTCAGATGTCAAGTAGGCCTCATTTGTCCTTGAGGTATAACAGACTTGGTGTCTACTGCACCTTAAACATGTGTCTTACAAACCAAGGTTTTGGACGCAGTGGTTGTTGACCACACTGAATCATACATGTCTACAACAGTTCACCTGTTTAATTGATGTGTTCTCTTTGAAAACTCTAAATGTATGATAAAATATGTTAGCATATTTTATCATACATTTAGCAATTTGTTAGCAATACAAAGATGATTATAAAATATTTTAAAGGAAACAAAATGAAGGAATGAGAGGAAAATTATGTTCCATATATTTTGATGTTTTTAAAGTGTTCAGCCTTTAGATTGTCAGCAAGTTGAGACATCAAACACAGAAGTTCATTCAAAGTCATTATTTGCAGGGCTAGCCAGTATTCACAAATAAGATTTGTGTTTGTGAGCTTTAGTAGCTGGCCTTGCTAATTCTGCATAAAATATCCTTAAAATACAACAGCGAGGCATATCCAACAGTATTAGCATGTGAGATTTATAAAAGGAAATTAGGTTTTGTGAGTGAGATCAGGTGACCTACTGAAAAGGTTTAACAAGGAAGTGTACCTAGCTTGCTCTTTTGCTCCATGCTTCATGAGGTCGTGATGTTCTCATTTCTACTCTCAGTCTCACCTCCCATGGGATGATTCAGTCCTCGCCATACAACTGAACCTGCCAGTATCTTGATCTTTGACTTCTCGGTCTCTAGGACTGTGAGCAAGTAAATTTATGTTCTCTATAATTTTATCATTCTCAGGCATTTGGAAATATAAGCAGTAGCTGACTAAGAGAGTCTCCATTAACAAATCAGGAGATGATGGGGACCTTTTCAGTGAATTTCAGATGTATTCTCTTCACTACAGTTCCTGAGTCATGAATGTTCTTCCCGCCAGGCAAAGCTTTTTCCGTCCTCAGCTCTCAAAACAGTTTTACTAGTGGTGTGTGGGTACAGCATGGGGGTGATATCGCCCACACTTTTCCTGTAGCTCCTCTTCTTTCACCCCTGCTTCTTTCTTCCACAGGTTTCCCTATCACATCAGTTATGCTGCCTGTAGGAAACAAAAATGAAATGTTTCCCTTACAGCATATGCGTACACACACACACACACACACACACACACGCACGCACGCACGCACACGCACACCCACACATACACACATACACACAGACACATACACACACATACACACATAAACACACACATACACACAGACACACACATACACACACATACACACATACACACATACACACATACATACACACATACACACATAAACACACACATACACAAAGACACACACACACACACACACACACACACACACACACACATATCTATAGCATATATAGAAAGTCCTCAACTTAGGATGGTTACCTAGAGAGTTTTAACTTTTAAATAATGCAAAAAAAAATACCTAATGAAACACTCTGTTTTTCACTTCTGTACCACATTCAATAAATTACTTGATACTTGACTTTTTGTAGCATAGCTTTCTACTTAACGATTTTGGCAGAACTATTGTAAGCCAGTGTAGGTGTTCTTTAAGGTAGAGGAGGCGAAATGATCTTCGATTGTGGTAGGGGATATCAAATGCAATTTAGAATACATTATCCATAGTAAGCAAAGAGACATCTGTATATGCTTAGCCATCAATGAGTGCATACGCATCCAAAAATTACTGTCAACTTCAAGTCTCTATCTCTGAAAGAACACCCATGAAAGGGAGAGATGAAACCCAGCTAGCGAGCACAAACATCCATCCGTGTCTGTTAAAGGAAGAACTAAAGACAAACTCATGGTCATCAGCACTTTGTTCTTGAGAACTGGGACAGAGCAAAGAGTACAAATAGACTGCCAGAGAGTCTGTTGGGAAAGGTATGGGAGCTGGAAGAGGAAGCAGGATCTAGCCACAGGATGTTCCATTCTTCCTCAGTAAAGAAGAAGAGAAGAAGAGATAGTAGTTAGGTTGGTTCAGAAAAGGGACTGATACAAAATTAGACTTCCCGAATAGGCTTCAAGACCATGGGAGCCATTATCGATGGTTGAGATAGGAGAGCATTAGAAGCAACAGTAAATCACATCAAAAATGATATGGGTGGGGGTCATCAAGGGAAATGACTCCCCTTAAAGTCTAAAGAGGAGCTTCAGTAAGATGAATAGCTTAAAGTAAAGTAGGAGAGGGAACTATTAGCATGGACAGGGGAATGGAGGGAAAAGAAGCAAAGAGAAGGAGTCTTCAGGGAAACCCCTCAAACAAAGGGAAATGTCTGACATTCATATCCTTTCAGAGGTGGGACAGCTGTATCCTATAAGGTTTGTTCAAAGGACCTTATGAGAAAAGAAACATGGAGAAAACAGGGATAGGAACATAAGTTAGAACCTGTAAAGACCACAGCACAGTATGAGGAGTAAGAATAGCTCCTTAACTCTGAGAGAGAGAGAGAGAGAGAGAGAGAGAGAGAGAGAGAGAGAGAGAGAGAGAGAGAGAGAGAGAGAACAGAGACTGACAGAGAGACAGAGAGACAGACAGAGACAGAGAAAGACAGAAATAGGAGAGAAAGAATTCAAAGAGAGACAGAGACAGGAAGAGAGGGAGACAGAGAAAGAGCAACTGAGAGACAGAAACACAGTGACAGAGAAGCAGAGAGAGAGAGAGAGAGAGAGAGAGAGAGAGAGAGAGAGAGAGAAGAGAGAACATAGCAGTGCATGGCCCCATTTCTTCAAACTGTGAGATATGACCTCTTCAAGTGACCAGAATCTTAAAGGTCCAGGCACATGAGCTATCATTTTAGTCTTTCTTAAAAACAAAGGAAAAAACCTTTTCTCAAAAGAAAGCCTTTCAACCTGCTTCTTGTGTGAGAGTCTGTGGAGCAGTTTTGAGAGGTAACAAAAAGCAGAAAGGGAGGAGAATAAATCTTAAGTCAACATAATGGGTTTTCTTGAAAACCTATGTATTTTAAGATATCAAAAATCTATTGCAATTAATTTGTTTTTTATGTGACTGTCACAAATATACCTGGCACAAAAATAATTACTATTAGTGCCTCATCCTTTATATAAGCCATCTGAATGCAGACCAGAGCTGTGTCACCGATGTGGTAACTTGTTCGCATTTCCTGAAACCTGGGTGTCAAACTATCTAAATACAAAACAGTGAACCTGATTTCTCAGGCTGCATACACAAACCCATTTCATGACCTTGTAATCACATCTCACACTATGGGAAACCACAACATACTAAACTGCAGAGCCAAGGCACCTTTCAAATTCCTAATATCTTTGTAACTGAGTCAATGGGTGGTTTTAGATACCATGAAAGTGTTTTGTTTTGCTTTTTTCAAAGTAAAGCCAAGGTCTATGTTGATTTTTGCGAGGGGAAATTGGGAAATCTAGACGATCTTAAACTGTTTTCTAACAATTTTACAAACTGTGGCTTTTTGCATAAGTAACCAGACAATGTAGTTTGCCATAGGAGTTGTGCCGCAACAATCAGTAATAGACGGTCATCTGGGCAGCCTAACTCAAGGCTGGTTGGCCTGTTACTCCCTGTTGTCCAGTACTGGTCATTTGTTGCTCCTTTCAGAGATGGAGGTGGGGGGATAGGAGTAAAAGAGGAAAGCAAGGAAGAAAATTTAGACCATATTCAAAAGCATGTTCTTGATTTGTTTGGCTCTTTGGGCAATGAAATCCCTGCAGAACCCCTCTGCTTGCTGCCTTTTGTTTATAAGGCTTGGCTATCATATGTTTGAATGTCTGTTGAAGTTTTAAAATGGCCCATAAAGCTAAAGGCCATTGATACTCAGCCAAGATAGGTGATTAGAATTGATAAGAGAAAATTCTTGGTCCATCAGCATCTCTTTAAAAAAGGAGCATCATGACATTTTGAGAGAACACTTAGATCACTCGTGTTTTTAAAATGGAACTGCTGATGGAGAAAAAAAAAAACATTGAATGAGAGGAAATGTCATAAAATTTTCCAGCATATGCATACAAACTCCTCCCGCTAAATTAGCCTTTCTGATGCTGTAAGCATGGTTTTTAAGGGTTTTACAAAATGACCTGTTTTTGTGAGTCAAGGACTCCACACCTCATAGCACTTTCTAAAAAGACCTATACACAAGAGCTGTCCAGCCTTCCAGTGATGATTGCCTCAGGAAGATGCCAGGAAAACTAAATCCCTCACCTCCTTGGCATAAAATAAACAAACAAAACCCTTGGACAGGAGTGAGGCTTAGAAGGTGGTCTGCTGGCTATGTAAGCACAGGGACCTGCATCTAGATCTCCAGCTCCAAAATAAAAGGATGCTTGCGGCATCTTCTGCTATAGCCGTAGTGCAGACGAATGGAGACAGGAGGATACCTGAGGCTCTCTGACTAGTCTAGCCAATGGTTAGGTCCAGACTCAGTGAGAGACTCTACCTTGAAAAGTAAAGTGGGGCCTCTGAGAGGTTTCAGTGGATAAAGGCATTTCCTGCTAGACTGACAACCTGAGTGCAGCCAGCAGAGCCTGCATGGCAAAAGGAGAAAACCAACTCTTGCTAGTTTTCCTCTGCCCTCCACAATGTGCATAACATTAGAAAGGCTACAGACACGTGCATGTGCACACCTCCCCCACATGTGTGTACAAGCACACACACATGCATGCACACAGATACACACACACACACACACACACACACACACACACACACACACACAAAAGAGAAAGAGCCGAATCTTGCACATGAGAAAGCATATGGCTTTCATTAACATCACTTGATACTAGCATACAAGAGGTAAAACTGATTATGTTAGAATACACTGAAGCCTGTTTGTCAAACAAAGATGGGAAGAAAACAAATTTAACTCAGCAAAACACTAAAATGTATCAGAGCCTCGGACATTTGCATTCTTAGGACACGGAAGAGTGGTCAAGAAGGAAAACCTTAGCTTCTGATGAAGCAACGCTACAGAAACCTCAGATCTGGCTTAGGCAAATAGGAGATGATAAATCAGCCACCTGTGCGCTGGGCCGCAGATGCCGAGCCCTTTGAAATTCCCTAGCTCACTCCAAAACAGAATATACTGCTTGTCACATGCTTCCCATAAAACCCTCTGAGAAAAGAATTCATTAGAGAGAGCATTCACACTATAATGAAGCAGACATTTATTGCTCAAATGACTGCTGACCTGGCATTTTGGTTACCCAGGTTCACATTAAGATAGCCGAAGTTTCTGACTTCAGAAGCATAATGAGTGCAAAGCGATCTGAGTGGTGCTTTGTGCCTCCAGAGGTCACAGCAGCCGTAACCTCTGAGCCCACCACACATCTGGAAAGGCAAACATACCCAGAGGAAATGGCCTTTGGACAGTTAAGCAAACAACTGTCACAATACCAGGTCAACACAAAGACCTTTCTTCTAAAGGAAGGAAAGTTAACATGGACCTTGGGACATTGAACTCTAGCCCTTCTCTTTCAAAACTATCAGTAACTCTGGTTAATTCCTAAGGAAAATGTAAACATCTATAGTGTTCACAGTCTATAAAGATTTAATAGCTAGCATATGCACATGCATCTACCTGAAACATGGAAGTCTCTTAATCAGTGGGAGCTACTGTGTTTACAATAAAGACTCTACAAACAACTTGCATGTTTTCTTGTAATATGTTAATAAGGAAACAGTCAGGGAGATGTTGCATACATAAGAAATACTGGCAAAAAGAAATTAGCCAGAAGAACAATCCAGGCACTTTCAGAACTTCATGTCACTCTTGGGAAAAACCCTCCATTCACTATTATTCCTGAAAGGTTTCAGGTAGTACAGTACAAAGTTAACATCTGCCACTATAAAAAAAAAAAAATAGCAAGAAAAGAAAAATGTAATTCTGATGTAAGCCATAGAAGGCAGGAGAAATGTGCAGCATAATCTTAAATAATTTCTGTAAAAGTTTTAAAAATAAAAAGCTGGAAGCGTAGTACAATGGCAGAGCCCATGCTGAGAATGATGGAGGCCTTGGGGTCAATCCTTACACACACCCCCAAAATGAGAGAAAGCATTCTGTTCTCATTTTGAAAGTAATGATAAAAAAATATAATGTTTGTTCAATGAACTTCAGATTTGCGCTACAGTAAGATGCTGTTGTACACATATTACATTGGTAAGCTTCAATGCTGTCTTAGGTAGGGCTAAAAGCAGCATTTGAGCATATTGTTGGTAGCACTGTATATTGGTACAACCCCTCTGGAGGGTAATTTTGCAATTTCTATTTTTAAAAACCCACATCATTTTAAGCTCATTATGTCCACTTTGGAAATTCATGGTAAGAGTATGACTCAAGCATGAAAATTGATATATGTGACAAGATTTTTCTCTGTGGTGGTCTCTGTAATAGGAAAACATTGGAAACAGAATTTCCAGTTAATAGTGTGGTCATTAAGTAAGTTACATACCATCCATTTATTGGAATGGCTTGCACACACTAGGAATGAGGAAGTGATATGTCACCAGTAGATTGTTCCTACTATGCGTTTGGCTTTCTGAGTTTGCTCCAGAACAACAACAAGAACAGGAAACCAAAGAGAAGGGGGGGGGGGAGCCAAGATGGAAAAGGACAGGAGGAACAAAGAAGGGACAAAAGGGTAGAAAAAGCAAGAAAAGGAGAGAGGAAGAAGGAAAGAATAGAAAAGAATATTGAAGGTTTTTTTAGAGACTGTAAAAATGTTTCCATATAAAAATGGTGCAACTAAAGAAAACAGTGTGAAAACTTATTATGTATATATAAGAGTGAGTGAATCAACTTACATGTGTGTATGTTATTTATCATCGTCAGTGTTCTGAACAAAGGCTAGATGTGGAAAAAGGTGACCATGGGAGATGGTGAATGGGGGATATTGAGTAAAGAGAGGTCTGTGTCTACAACTAACTACACAAGGTCAGGTAGGTACATGTGGCATGACCATCAGTTGAAAGGAGAAGTCATCCTCATGTTCTGTGCTGTGAAGGACAGGTGGCAGACCTGCACACTGTGGAGGAAAGAGAGTTGTTAATCTAAGATGCATTTGGGGGATCATGTTGCTGATCTTACAAAACCAGATGACACATTTTTTTTCATGCTTTTCTTAGGGGCCTGCAATTGACGGTAATTCTTCTGCACATGCTAAATAAGTTATAGAACAAGTTTGGCAAACATTTTATTATAAAATGTGTTTGATTGAGTCAATAATGCCACAGAAGTCCTGTTAGGAAGTTCCACAGTCAAAGGTTTGCAAACCCTGAGTATCCTTCTCACACTTACATATTCATGAGACAGAGGACATTTTTTTTTCTTTGATGCTCTGCATCTAGTCTTAACCCTGAAGGGTCTAAGGAGGGTACCATGGCAGATGGCCATGCCTATGGGAGACTCTACACATGGTAAACCAGGAAGGGCAGACAAGAGAAGGCCAGATTCACTCCTTTTACAAGTACTCTCAAAAACGACACAGTGAGAGCTACAGGAGGTTACCCACGAGCTACTTTCAACACTTTATGAAGAGCATGTGCCACAGCTATCCAAAGACTTCCCCCAAGACTCCTTCAGCATGTAATGTTCCCACTGCTGGGACTGAGCTTTTAGCACTCAAATCTCTCGGAGACAGTCAAAATTAGATTTAACCCATAGGATACAGTAAAGTTGATACTCAAATTCAAGAACCCAAAGTTCTCAGATTTGAGATCCTTTAATTAGCTAAGAACAAAATAAAAACATTCCACTGTGTCATTTAAAAAGCAATCAAGGCATGGCTTAGTCATCATTCCTTGACAAACATGATCCTAAACCTGGCCCCATTAAAAAATAGCTAGTTCCTCTAAGGTAATTTCCCCCCACAACTGTTAAAAGGACTCACCTTCTGAAAGTTTCTGTACTTCTTTGCTCCTAGACAAATTCCAACTACTTAACTTTCTATTTTACATCTTCAAAAAAAAAAAAAAAAAAAACTCATTTTATAATGAAAAAAAAAAACTCTTCCATTATCATAGATAACTCATTATGGTTTCTTAAACATCTCATCATTTCCTTTAGAATTCCATACAGTATGTTTTGATCATCTTTATCCATTTTGCCAACTCCTCCTAGATCCATCCAGATTCACTCTGGTAGTCTTAATGGGAATGGCCCCCATAGGCTCACAAAAATAAAAATGTAAACCCGGGTGTCATGTCTGCCAACCTGCCTGCTGCCATCTTCCCTGCCATGATGGTCATGGACTCACTCTCAGAAACTACAAACCCCAATAAACTCTTCCTTCTGCAAGTTGCCTTGGTCATGGTTTCTTTTCATAGCAAAATAAAGATAACTAAATAGTGACTCAAACAGGATGTTTTTATCTGTAAAGTTAGCCAGCACAAGGCATTTCACTAGAGTTATGGAAACTTGACCAATTCCTTGTATTTCCAGAAAAGTACTATTATGTCAAAACAATGTTAGTCTAATATAAGTAATTTACGATGCACTCTGTTTAGTTGCTGTGACTTTGATATGTTCTGTATCAAACACAGTGCTTTTGCACCTTCTGGAACACTACCTAGCTCAAAGTATGTAGGTGATACCAGTTGTTAGATGACAGAAAGAATGAATAGAAAACACTAATATATTTAAAAACATCTAAAAACCAGGTACTCAAAACGATCACTTTTTTTCCTTTTTCCAATTCCAAACGCACTCCCAGATGCTTTGACATGTCAGCAGAGCAGCACTGTAAGCCCTGGGTTGTTAGAGACACATTTTGTTTTTAAGTAGGAACTGTCATTTAGCAAATTCGGCTCATCAGATTGTCACACGTTACTTTTGATGAGTAGTTTTAATAAACACATTTTCTTCTACCTATGCTGCTTTGCAACTACTCTAAGCACCTTGGGGCTGTCCTGGCTTAGGTCTGTTTGTATCCAAAAATCATAAAATGTGTCAGACTTGGAATGATGTCAAAGTCAGACAGTGCCCAAGCAGCTTAGCATGTCACTGTCAGATGCCAGAATAAGGGCTTGCTGAGTCATCCTGGCATATTTCAGAGGACAGGAAAACATTATACAATAGCTCTGGCCCCAAGTCATCCCTGAGGCAAATCCAACCTGTGCAAATTAATTAAGTCATTTGTTAAACATTTGCCAAATTCTTACTATTCTCTCCCATGGAATTCTGGGTGTTAAACCATTCCATATAGGCTCCCAAATACCAACAATAAAATGCAGTGTTCCCATGTATAAAGAACTGAGAAGAACCATTATGTGACATCTCATCCAATTATGAACAATCTTCTCATGGCCACTCTGTTTCAAGTGTTATAGTCCAGGAAACAATGGCCAATGAAGAATTGTAACTTACTCATTCCCACGTTGATAGTGAGAGAAAACAGGATTTCTTACCATCATTTAAAAAAAATTTTTTTTAATAAACATACAGAGCAAAGAGTTTAATTGTGGCATTTTCTTGCATGCTTTATTTTGGTGGAATAAAACCTTCCTCCCCTGTTTCTCTCCCCTCTCCCACAACCTACTTGTACAGTCTGTCCCCAGTACTCTAGTACTCTCCTGTGGGCACCTCTCCTGTGTTGTATTATTCATATTTTCATCTTTCATGTCCTGTTTTCTATTCTCATGGTCCCCTTGCTGGTTCCCTGACCTCTACCTATCTTCTAGCTATCATTCATCATTACCAATTGATCTTGATAGACAGCTGAACTGTTTTGACTTCTGGATCTTCTGTAAAGAAAACAGCACTAAACATAGATGGGCCAGTATCTCTGTGACAGGATCTAGAATCTTTTGGGCATATAGATGGCAGGATATCAGATGCAGGTTAGGTAAGTCCTGAGCCAAGAGCCTTTATTCTTGAGCAATAATGGACTCTCCTTTCCTAAGGGAAATCATTCACATCAATATTCTTACCATGAAAGGATAAAGTTTGGGGAGCGTCTTCTCTGAGCAGCCCATATATTTTAATATATATATATATATATATATATATATATATATATATATATATATATATCTCAGTGGAGAAAGACTAAAAGTTAAGAGCACAGGTTCCCTTAGCTAAAGCCATGGTTAAATTTTAACTCAGCCATTTACTGACTATAACCCCAAGTTAATGCTTTTTCTTCTCTCTGCTTCCCACTCCTTCCATGAAAAAGAAGGAAGCACATGTCTTTCACAGTCGGGGTTATTCAATGACTTGTATGAACACAAGACCTGGGCCACAACTGGCACCAAGTTACACTGCATGTTTCAACTATTATTTTTATTTAAGTAGAATGTAGGTAAACTAAAAAGCAAAAGGCATTTTAGAACAAGAAAAACTGTGGAGAGAAATGGAAGGGTTGGAGGACAGCTGAAGTCCCAGACCATGCACTTGATAATGACAGCTCTCTATAGTCCCTGAATCATATATCTGAATCTTCAGACTTTCAGTCTTCATTAATGAATCATCCATCCCCTTTGGAGAATTTGCAGACACCTGGTCCCAAGCTGCCATAGCTTTCTGGAGTTCCTGTGAGTTCTTCTTTAGATGACCAGTTCTGTAGCCCAGGCCTCTCCATTCCTTCATCTGAAAACCAAACTTCTTTGTCTTTATGGTTCCTAAAACATATACATCTCGGTGAGGGCCGAGATGGTCATGGACTCAAATTCCCTCGGTGAGGTAATTTGAGTTTCATAAATTTTCAGGGAAACTTGTTACAATTGCCACAGATTCAAATGAGACTATGGAGATGAGAGAAGTTGTTTCCAGTCTCCTAAGGCAGGAGTCAGGAGTGGGAAGACAAGTGTTAGAGCAACCTTAGAAGAAAATAGTTCTTAAGATTATTTGTTATGTTCTTTCACTGGAAGCCTTTGTAACTGCCTCATGATTACTTTCTAAAGGATCCATTATCAGCAACTATGTATAAAATTCTCCGTAACCTAAAAGGTTTCCTTAATCACTGGTCACTGTAACAACTCAGCCCATCTTGGTGTTTATTAGAGCTCTTCAAGTGACCTACAGAGAACTTGAAAGGTCATAGTCATTATCTGACCAGTGTTAGCAGCATTCCCATTCTGAGTTAAAAAGTCACAAGATGATTACTTGACCCCTTCCGGCTTTCCCTGCTAATCTGTGCAGCTGCCCAAGTTTCTACACCTTTACCACACTGGGCCTGAAGAGTCACAGGATAAAACCTGCTCTAGAAGGTAACTGTTAGCATTTTTTCTAGGCTCTGCCTCACACCTACCTGGCAACAGCTGGGTTTGCCTGACTCAGTATAAAGGGGGCTGCTTGCCCCCCTCCTCATTCTTTTGCTCTCTTGCTCTCTTCCCTCTTTCCCCTTTGTCCATTCTCTCCCCATTCTCCTTCCCCCTCTCTCTCCACGTGTTCATGGCTGGCCTCTCCTCCTCCTCTTCCTCCTCCTCTTCCTCCTCCTCCTCTTCCTCCTCCTCTTCCTCCTCCTCCTCCTCTTCCTCCTCTTCCTCTTCTTCCTCCTTCTTCCTTCTCCCCCTCCCTCCCTGCCTCCCTCCTCCTGTGCCTCCTTCCCTCCCTCCCTTCCTTCCCCCTCTTCTCTCTCTCTCTCTCTCTCTCTCTCTCTCTCTCTCTCTCTCTCCCTCCCTCCATCTCTATTACCCCCTCAACTCCCCTCCTCATGTCCTAACTGAACTCTATTCTGTTTCTATACCCCTCCTGTGACTGGTACCTCAGAGAAAAAGGATGCCTCATCATGGGACCACAAAGACACACACACACACACACACACACACACACACACACACACACACACACGTAACGTACCTCTGTCAAACATCAAACATATCCCTGGCTTCTCTTTCTTTTTCATAAAACACAACACAACGGTAACAGTGCCCAGTTGCTGGTGATCGAGTTAGAAATTATGTTTACTGGAGACTCTACTTAACTGACAAAATGGTTGTTATGTGTGACAGTTATCACACCATTCTTATTTTCTCAAAGGCCTCCATGGTATCTGATGCTTTTCACAGATTTCACAGTGCTTAAGAGCTCTTAGAGATGAGGGAGAAGGCTGTGAGGGAAGTAGTTCTTGATTTATCATTAGTATACCAGGAATAGATATTTGTTACAGTATGTTTCTAAACACACCTCAAAGATACTATGGACAAATTCTACCGAGTTCTTGGCTATCACTTCTGTGAACCAAATTAGATTAAGTAAAGATAAACATTACTAATAATCAAATTCCTAGTTAGTAGGGTTGTGTCCACTGCCATCACCAGAGAGACTCATATAATGTACATTTTATGAAGTGAAGTATTTGCATCAAACAGTGATGTAAAATGAGTCTCGGCTTTATATTTCAGTAGAAAAAAAAAAAAAACCTGTCCAATGTCTCATTTACTAAAGTAACAAATTTTTCTATGTTTTCAGATAAGTATTTCAATTTCTCTCTATAAAAAGTGATTTAACAAATTTAAAATTTAAATTAGCTAAATTGAAGAACAAATTAAAATTATTTCTGTTTGAGCCTTCTGGTCAGTAGAATTCTATTGGTTTCTATGTTAGTGAGTGCTGGGCCTCTCAGCCTCAGGGCATTGTTGAATCCTTCTATGAACATAACACAGAAGCTCCCGAGCCTCACACAAAGCTTGCATGCATAATTGCAAGGGCTCCAGTAACTATGGTGTATCTGAGCAAACTTCTGAATGTTTCATAGTGGGAAAAATATTTGCTAGAGGAAGATCTCATCAAAACATGAACTTCAAGAACATTGATTACACAGTTACTTCTCAATGCATGGTACTTTGCTTCATAAATAACAGTGTTGAATGTACCGACCTCTTTGGGAAGTGGTCAAGTGGAAATATGATATCCAACCTATCTCTTATGGTCTTGGAAAATCAACATCCTGATTTACCATATTCACTTAGCCATACACATTTGTAGATTCTCATAAAGGCTCTTCATTCTTACCAGTCAGTAGGCTCTGGGCTGACTGAAACTACATTTTTAGCTAAATTTTGGGGAAAATACTTATGATGGATTTTCATGGCAGATCTTAGAAAACACATTATAAAGAAAAAAAAATACCCTACAAGTAGTACTACTAAAAACATTTTTATTTTTAAACACTGGTACCTGGAGCTAGAGAGCTGGCTTCTCTGTTAAGTGTACTTATTTTTCTTGCAGACAACTGGGTTCAGTTCCCAGGTTCACATAGAAGCTCACAACCACCTGTTCTTCAGTGCCAGGTGACTCAATGACCTCTTTTAACTTCTGGGGGCTCCTGGGTGGGTGCACATGATGAACATAAACTCATGCAAGCACACATATACACATGAAAAATAATATACAGCTTAAAAACACCAATGCTTACATTTAGTGTTTAACATTATTATACATATAAATCATCTGAGAATCAAGATAGAATCAAAAATGGACTTTCTGGTTCAGGAAGACTAAGGTATAGTATAGAAATCTCCATTGCTATCACCCTCCCTAGTGTTGCTTAGACTGACAGTACATGGCTCACCCTTGAGCAGCATGGCTTGCACTTATATCTGCTGATAAAAAGTTATTAAAATGTTTATAAATGCTTTTGAATTTTTATGGTTTTTTCGTGTGTGTGATCCTCTTTATTTTTCAGATCTGTCTTATTTTTATATTATGTCAAGGAGTGTTTTGTCTTTATGTATGTAAATACATCATGTATGTATAATGCCCACAGAATATAGAGAAGGCTATGTAATCCCCTGGGACTGGAGTTAAAGAATGCTGTGAGCCACCCTGAAGCCATCTCTCCAAGCCCTTCTTTCTTTTTCTTAACTACTCTGAAGTGGTAAATTAGTGCGTATTTTGATGTTCACAATAATATTTCTATAACCAGAAAAAAAGCAGTATTTCTGATTTAAGAACATAGATTGGCTATTTTAATCACCAGCATGGAATGGAATCAAAGAAGTTACTTCCCTTTGAAGGGTGAAGTTGCTTCTGAATGAGACATTTAGAAAAGAGAAACATTTTATCTCTACAGAAGTACAAATGTAGATTCCCTTTAAGACCAAGAAACATGAAGAATGAGATTTTATCAATAACAAATCCACGACAAATAAAAAAAAAAATCTGAGATGGAGGAAAACATGCGGAGTTGGTTGGAAGGCTAAACGTTTTAGCTCCTTTCACTGTGTTTTGTTTGCTAGAGCAACTCCCTTAAGATGTTTGGTAGTCTGGTTATTACTGAGGGTGAAAATATTTATTAACGGCTGGTATGCTCTAATAGAACTCAATAACATCATTACTCAACTACCTCATATACAGGTCATCTGATAAAATTTATTTTACCACAGTAAGAAAGGTGGTATTAGAAATATCAGCAATCATTTTGGGTTGTTTTGCTTTGTTTCTTTGAGACAGAATCTTTCTATGTGGTCCTATCTGTCCTGGACATACTCACTATGTAAACCACACTGGCCTAGAACTCAGAGATTCACCTGTTTCTGGCTCCTGAGTTCTGGTAGTAAATGCATATGCCATGATTGCCTGCAGAAAGAATTATTTTCTGGCTCTAAAATTTGATATATTTTTTCTGATAATATTAAACTTCTAAGAATATAAGATTTGGATAAAAATTATGAATGCATGAGAAAAGTGTTCAGTTTAAGATCATTTTAGCATTTGTCCCGTTCTGATCATTTGTAATTTTTGCACAAAGAATGAGTTTGAACCCAGTGGTACATTTTTGAGGCCAGCTTATCCTCCTTCCTGACAACTCAGGCAGAGTGACAAAGGACATCTGGACAAAAATGACTCTAGGTATAAGCTTGGGACTCTATGAAAAAATTCCTTGTTAGGGATGCCAAAAATAATAAAAGAAAATAAAGTCATTTTCTAGGTGTTTACTTGATTCTTTCAGAAGTATTCAATTGAAAGAGCTTCCATTGTGTATTTTTTTTTTAAGTATAGACACAAGCAGGAACAAACGTGTGAAAATATCTTTCACCATGTCAGCCATTAGTGATGACACTGCTTGGTTTGTTTTCACTTACATCCTTCACCTTTTTGCTTGTTTTCTACCATACTTTAGACAAGTGGTCCACACCTGTGGGTCACAAGGCCTGTGGAAAGCCTCAATATGCAAAGATTTATTTATAACTGTAGCAAAATTACAGTTATGAAATGGCAACAAAAATAATTTTATGGTTGGGGGTCACCACAACATGCAGAACTGCATTAAAGGGTGACAGAATTAGAAAGCATTGGTTTAGACTAAGCTGGAAATACTGTGCCATTTTAACTGTAAATTCTTTGTTGTGTGTCTCAATTAAAGCACTTAAATAATGTGATATGTATTGTACCAATGTTGACAGACTCCATACAAATTAAGCATGCCACATACTTGCTTTCTTTTTTTTTTTTTAATGTTACTTTTTATCCTCAGCCATTTGTTTATTAGGGGGGAAGAAATGCAAGTTTATAAATCATCATTTGTAAGAAATAAATACATTATATTCTCATAGAATTTATCACTCCTATGAAAGATGCGGACTCTAAGCCCTATCTTCTGATTCACAGGCATAACAATGTCAAACTTGATGAAATGCATAAGAAGCATCAGCGTGCTAAGCTGACATGTTTTTAAGATATCCAACACTTGTATTTAGATTTCTGAGTATTATTTTTATTGTTAGTTAAATTGGCTTGTAACTGATACATAAATATAAAATATTAATAGAGTGTCATGTGACCTTGTGAATCCAGTCCCCATGTGTGTTTCAATGGCACATGTCACAATGGCAAAGAAACCAAAGGAGATTAAAGCCTAACAGCTTTCCTCACAGGATCAGACCATCACACAGGGCTCACACTAGCCATCCCTGTTTTGGAAAAGCTGTGTGGGTCACTTTATTTGCAAGGACAGTGGTTTCTGAGCCTTTGTTTCAAAATGATGAGAAAGAAAAGATAAACTGTAAGGAGAATTCATAACACAATCTTTCAATTACAGGTATTCTAATTGATTAACTGTCAGTGCAAGCATTTGCCTACCTTCAGTGCACCACCAACTCAACATGTCTATTGGCCTTTTGTCCTACCAAAAAAGCTAAACACCAACTGTTAGTTCAGGTTTGATTTGTAGGTTGGAATTGTCTTCAGGACAGGATGCTGTATATTGTATATCTCTCTACAGCCCAGCAAATCAGAGGCCTATCTACTGCAGCCAAGGGCTGTGCAGAAAGTCTCAGAGGAATCTGAAAATGACATGCAAATACAGTTTTATCACTGTCTTCCAGATTTTCTACAACCTTGTTGCCCCCTCATACTCTGAACTTGAGAGAGTCCTCTATAAGTGATTCTTTCCCTTGACATACAAACAATTTATGCAGTCATTCAACACTGCCAGAGGATGATTTGAGGGACAGTTTGGAAGGAAGTTTATACATCTACAGTCTCACTTCTTAGAGCATATTCACAGAATTTTGAGATAATCTCTACCCACATATGGCATAAAGAAGAACAAAACTGCCAATTTTTCTGCTGTGTGGAGTATACTGTTTTCCAGTGTTGATACTGATAAAGTAACCTTAACATGTGAGCCACTGAAAAACTACAATTTAACCAGCTGGTAGAAGAACCATGATATCAATATGTCTTAAAAATGGAGGTTGGGGAGACCTTAAATTAATGATTAAATGGATAACATATTCTTTCCCTAGACAGGTAGCCTCGTCTTTCAGTACATCTCCCAGGGAAATGATGGCACCATTTATTTTAATCTTTTCATTTCTGCATCATCTTTCACATTTAAAGGAATGTAAATAAGATACAATGCTGGCATTCTAAATTGGCAGTAGTCAGTAACAACGCCTCCTCGACATACTAGCGTTGTCAGAAAGCAACCATTCCTCCTAAGGAAGAAGTCAACCAATCATATTGAATCCAGGAGTCACAAACCACATGCTTTTATTTCCTCTCTGTTAAGAGGCATTTCTCAGCCCCTGCAGCTGTTCAATGGGCTCTTGCTAAGGACACGAGACTTCCTTGCCTCTCTCTTTTTGCTTTTTGATAAGCCATGGGTCGCAGATTCTAAAGCCTTTGAAAGAAATGGATTGAGAATTTGATGGTTCAAACTGGCAGCCTAGATTGTTACTATGTCAAAGGGAAGGAAAAATCAAGGTCTAGAGACATTTACTATATGCAAAGTAGACATAGAAGACATGGTGACAACGGCAAACAATTGGCTATACATACATAATCACTGTAAGACGACTTTTTGAGAATAAGTCAGAAGTTGACAGGACAGGAGGGATGGCTTAGCACTGAAGAGCATTTACTACTCTTATGAAAACCCTGTGTTTGCTTCTCAGCACCCAGGTCACGTGGCTCACAACATCTTTAACTCCAGCTACAGGGGATTTGATGTCCTCTTCTGGCATCCTGTGATAAACATTCATCCTCACTCGGTGGACACATACACACAAATAAAAATGGAAAAAGTCATAAGTTGTATTTCAAAAACTAAAACAAAACTGTAAAATTGAAAAGTATCAAGTTATTAACTATTAATAAACCTAAGGGACTCTGGTACTTTTACTGAGGTACTTGTAAAGCAGACATAACATAGACTCTCAACCTGGCAAAGATTAAGCAGAATTCTCCCTAACAACCTCAACCTCAGCCAATAGAGTGAGGCCCAGCAAGAAATGGGAAAATTGTGTCTGTAAGAACAAAGATCACTCTCCCCACAAGGCCTCTATCTCAGGAGCACCACAAAGAAAACAAGGGAAACCTCCCATGTTTCCAAAATAGAAAAATGTCAAAATTATTAAGCTACATCCTCATTTCTCTATCCCACTGTGTTATGACATGCACTGCCAAATGATGCCATTTCAGTCTCTTTTGCATGTTAAGCGAACCTCAAATTTCTTTTTTTCTGGTTTCTGTGGATAAAATGAAGGGGAAAGCATAAAAGCAAAAATCTTTTCAGTCATATTGGCATCAGAGGATGTTGTCAAGAAGCCTAAGTCCGCTTTTAGTAATGCTTCACGAGGAGCAGAACCAGCCATTGTAGAGTCTTTGTCCTTGAGTTCTCCATTCCATCATTCTTACAGGATATTTCCAACATAGTCACTGGCCAGGGTCCATGAAGCAAGACCATACATTGATCAAAATAACAAAGCTGAAGGCAGAAGGACCTGACTCCTCAGTGCTACTGTAGAATCCTATAACTCGTTAAGCATCACCTGACAGCAGACATTTTAAATGAGAATGTATTCTTTCTGACTTCCTGTTTGAGAGGGTTGACCCATAACGATGGGAAGAACAGGCTAACAGGTGAGAAAGAGAAGGCAGGAGCAATACTGTCTTACTATGAAAAGGCCCTATGACCAAAACAACTTATAAAAGAAAGCATTTCCTTGGGGCTTGTTGACAGTTTCAGATGGCTTGTCTATAATTATGATGACAATGAGTATGTGGCAGCAGGCAGGCATGGCACTGGAGCAGTAGATGACAGCATACATAGTGACAACCATGAGACAGAAAGAGAGAAGCAGAGAGAGAGCTAACTGGGAATCGTATAGGATTTTTGAAACCTCCAGGCCCAATGCCAGTGACACATCTCTTCTAACAAGGCCACAACTCCTAATCCTTCCTGAGTAGTTCTACCAACTTCGGACCCAGCATTCAGATAAGTGAGTTTATGGAGGCCCTTCTCATTCAAACCACCCAAGTAGGCTGGCTACTTATATTTTATTTACAGTCAGGAAACGCCAGATTTTTGTTAATGTGAGAAAACACAACTACTAAAATGTCAATTTTAGAAGTTTCTGTTACATATTAATACATTATCCAAATGTATTTCATTCATTAATATAGCATGATATATATAATATATGTAATATATTATATATGTATAGCTTTATTTGATGAAGTAAAATTTTCTGAAGTATGAATCTCCCATATAAGACCTAAAGAAATTGGCTAGCATGAAATCATGTAGTTATTTGAAATGTCTCTCTGCATCTTATACCACACAAGCCCAGCTTCTCTGATCTCCTTCCCTCCATCTGCCCAGTTGTGAGCTAGAACAAGTGGTCCTTACCTGGATTGTTACACAGTTCCTCTTCTTCTTCTTTCTGTCTCACCCATCAATTTATATGCCCATCTACTCTTTATTGAATGTCAACCACAAGAGAAGATTCTAGGTGGGAAGCAGAGACAGCATAAGCAAGCTCATGTCATCTGCTCGGAGTTTTCCTATTTAATGATACCAGGGATCTTCTGAAAGTGTATTTACATATGACCACATCATGTTTCATGTAAACACCTAACACACCTCTGATAACCTTGAAGTAAAAGTAAACTCTTAAAGTTTCATGCCCAGTCTTTAGGAGATGTAAAGTATCCCAGCTCTCCTGTCTTGTAGCTCCACCTTCCATCACTCTCTTGCCATGTGTTGCCAGTTTTCAAGTTCATTGGCCTGTTAGCTCAGTAATGTATATAGAGTGTCTCATGCAGGCAGGGCTAGCAAAACAATCATTCATAAAACGTAGCTCAAACATATCACACTCTTTCAAGAATTCTTGCTTTGTATATCACTTTGCCTGACTTTTCTTTCTACCTTTCCTCCTAACAGACCCTCTGTTCAGATTTCTTCCCAACTCCCATGGTATGAGCTCTAGCTGTATTTAAGGATATAGACAACAGACTTTATATTTTGTGTCTCGCACTCATAGGCTAGAACAGAGAAGTCCCCAAATTGCTGAGGAGAATTATTCATACCTACACTCATACTGTATGCAGTCAGAGGGCAAGGAAGTTCCTTTAGAATAGGCTATACTTGATTCTGCTGATAGTAGCAGAATCATACTAGTCATACTAATTTGAACTGTTCAGCTATACCATGTTCAGAGACAATGGTATTACCCAATGCAGTGACTACAACCAGTTTAACTTAATATTTGTTATGTACCTAATATGTGCATTTGATTGGTGCTGCTAACAAAATACAAAAATATACAGTTGGAATTTTCCTGGAGACTTGGGAAACATAAAATGGGATATGCTTAATAAGCAAGAGACTCAAGACTAAAGGTAAGAAAATGTATTATCCAGACTCCAGGTTTTAGGCTAGAAGAAAAAGGAAATGAGCCCCACGCCTGCCAAATTCTGACAAAACTGGGATAAAAAATGAGACAAAACAACAGAATGTCTCAATACCGACTAATCAGTATAGTGAATGTAGTGTGTGAAAATGCAAGACAGACCACAGGAATGGGAAATGTGAGTTGAAGGGTTTAATGAATGCCTGAGGCATTTGGGGAGAGAGAATATTCATTGAGTACCTATGGGTTCAGAGTGCTGTAAGGACTGAGAGTTACTGAGGGGTGAGGGAGACAAGGCACCATGAGGTTAGAATGCAAGTCATATGCTCTACTGGATAGACAAGTCTTCCACAGTAATGACTGGATTTGAGGTAAGTAACAAGAATCTAAGTATGATGGTTAATATTAATTATCAACTTGATACTACCCAGAAGACAGGCCTTTGGGCACACATGTGACACATTATCTAGATTTGGTTAGCTTCTTGTAATAGCTGTAAGGGTTATATAGATTTGGTTCATCTCTGGTCACACTTATGAGGAATTTCCTAGATTAGATGAATTGAGGTGGGAGGATGCACTTTAATTTAAGAGGCGTTGCCGGACACTGTAGATAGTAACTTTGAACTGTGAGCCAAAATAAACTTTTTCTCCTTCAAATTGCTTTTGTCTGGTACTTTATTATAATATTAGGAAACAAAAAAATAAAAAAAAATGTATGTCTTTAGAGAATATTGTATATGATAAGTCACAAAGGGTAGCAGATCATAAAATATAGGTTCTTACATAGGGATGGGAGAGCAATGCTTTGGAAACAACACTGGATATTCCCTTCCATCCCACTAATAAAGGTACCCAGGTCTAATCCAAAATAAATAGAAAGAAAGAGAGAGAGAGAGAGAGAGAGAGAGACAGCCAGAGAGACAGACAGCACAGAGAGAAAGAAGGAGGAAAAACAAAAGGGCTATTTTTACTGAAATGGTCAAGGAAATTGTATTCTTGAGAAATGGTGAGATTTAAATTGCTTTCAAGAAACTGTAATGATGAGGGAGGATGGGAAGCTCTACCCTTTCAGTGGTGTTATTTGCAATTTATAGCTGTTGGGAGAGCGAGAATAAGGTTTCGTTAAGACAATAGCCACAATAAGTCAACCAAGCTCCAGTGTGAGCCCACACATCCAACAATACATGGGCAGCACAAACTGGACATGACAGGCATAAAAGTAAAAAGTGAAGAAAGACACAAAGTTGAGTAGGTAGAGAGAGGGGATTGTCTTTTGTGACTTTTTATTGCTGTAATATGACACCATGACCAAGGTTAGATATAAAAGGAAGAGTTTATTGGAGTTTGTAGTTTCTGAGAGTGAGTCCATGACCATCATGGCAGGGAGGATGGCAGCAGGCAGATAGGCAGACATGACACTGGGGCTTACATCCTTATCCTTGTTAGCCTATGAGGGCCATTCCCATTCAGACTACCACATTGAATCTGGATGGATCTAGGAGGAGTTGGCAAAAGGGACAAACATGTTCAAAATACACTGTACGGGATTCTAAAGGAAATAATGAAATGTAACGAGTCTTCTATGAAGATGGTGGGATTTTTTTTCATTATTAAGTGATATTTCATGAAGATGTAAAATATTGGAAGAGAGTGGAGCGGTAGGAGTCTGGCCAGGAACAAAGAAGTACAGAAAATCCTTGGCAGAAAAATATGGAGAGAACTGATAGCCAGAGGAGTTTTCTTTCAAGCACAGATGACAGCTTGTGAGGCACTAGGGAATTAGCTGGCATCAGAGCTTTAAGGAAGTACCATGGATAAGAACTTGGGAGGCTGGCTCAAGCTGAGCTACAAGTGTGTCTTAAGAAAAATGGTGTTATTCTTCTGTGGCCTTTGCTCTGAGCTTGCATGTAAACCTTGCAGAGAAGTTTTTATAGTATCTCTAACCCAGGTAGATTCAAGTTAAATTTCCATTGCCTGCAGATTTCTACCCCTCACTGGAAACCTTCAAGGAGACTGTTGTGCCTTAAGGATGCTCCTGGCAGCTCCAGTCAGAGATGATAGCCAGTAAAAGAATAGAGAAAATTATTCATTAATGGACTAAGATGAATTTCAGTTTTACATTTATGTTAGAAAGTAGTAGTTTATTTTCAAACTGCTGCAAAGGACAGTAAGGGATTGTCATTGTTCTTTCTGGCTTCTCTTTGACTGTGTGACTAACCCAGAGAGTTCCTATTTTACTTTCTAGAGTTAAAATGCATACAGACCTTGGGTTGGACATGTAGCTCAGTTCAAGGGCTTACCTAGCCTGCTGGAAGCCTCGTGTTCACCTTCTAACACTCCATAAAATGGGTGTGGTGATGCATGCTTATAATACTAGAACTGGGTAGGAGGATAAGAAGCTCAAAGTGATCTTTGGAGCATAGAAAAGAAGAAAGCACTTGATTAAACACTCTGTAGCTTTTCAGTAGGGACCTTAGGCTCTAGGTAGCATTAGTTTTAGTGGTGATGGCAGAAATATCAATTGATGCCTTATAGTGAGATTTCATGTGAAAGAGGAGAGTTTTCTTTTTCATTAATTAATTAATTTATTTGCTTTACATCCCAATAGCAGTACACCTTCTCCTGTTACCCCCATCTTGTACCCGTCCCCCTTCCTCTTCTTCTATGAGAAGGGGGAGGCTACTCCTTGGGTATCACAACACACTGGCATATCAAGTCACTGCAGGATTAGGCACATCCTCTCCACTATTAACTCAGTTAAGTGAACGGGATCCATGGGCAGGTAGCAGATTTAAGAAGGGTCCCTGCTCAAGTTGTTGGTGTCCCATGAGAAGACCAAGCTGCAGAACTGCTACATATGTGTGGGAGCCCACGTCCAGCCCATGCTTACTCTTTAGTCAGTGTTTAATCTCTGGGAGCCCCCAAAGGTCCAGATTAGTCGACTTTGTTGGTGTTACTGTGGAGTCCACTTCAGACCCCTCAATCCTTCCTATAACTCTTCCACAAGACTCCCCAAGCTCCATCTCATGTTTGGTTGTGGATCTCTGCATCTGCTTTGGTCAGCTGCTGGGTGGAGCTGAGAGGACCATTATACTGTACCCCTGTCTGCAAGAATATCAAAGTATCATTAATAGTTTCAGGGATTGGTTCTTGAGCATTGTTAGGTCTCAAGTTGGGCCAGTCATTGGACATTGGTTAGCCATTTAAGGAGGGCTCTCTAAAGAGGACTCAACTTGAAAAAAAAAAAAATCCCATACCTCCCGTCTAATTATGAATTAGATTTCTGGGAACAATGGGTAGAAGGAGAAATCTGATCCTTGAAAGTGGTACTCTGATGGTCCTGCATTGCCACAAACATAAACACACAAACAAGTGAGTGAATGGATGAATGATGATTTAAGGAAAAGTAAGGGAGAAGAAAAGCAGGAGATTAGCAACAACAGACAAATGTGAGCCAAGAGACAAGCTTACTCTTCCAGGCCTGTCTAAAACAATTTTTATAAAGTTGTTTCTGCCTGAAAAAGAGAGAAAACTCAGCTGGAAAAGATTGGATTATGGGTATTGCCTTCCCACCCAAGGTTATTGTTTTAAATTGCCTCGGGGCAGAGGTCATTAATCTGAGGTCTAGGAGGACCAGCATCATGTAGAAGCCCCTGGCATGGAGTAAGGAATTCTCAGACTCATAGGCTATTTCTAGAGAAGATTGTTGGCTGTGTTATTAACCATGGAATTGACTGGAAACACCTGAAGCCTACTGAGTTCTTACAGGAATTGTATTACCAAAGAAAGCCCAAGGTTAGAAAAACAATGGCCTGCTTCCACTTGGATATTAAAAATTCCTTCAACTCCCAAATTTTCACCAATAGATTGTAAACAACTAAAGCTGCATAAGCCTGGAAAACTCATTTTCTCCTGTGTTTATCTGCAATCATTTACATAAAGGATTTGAGTTTTCTTGTTCTGGGTAGGGTACCTGCTGTAACCAATAGACCCAGTATTTAAACTTCTAAAATATAATAGGAATTTAGTTCTCAATCACATTCCAGAACTGAGGAAGTATAAAGTGGTATAGCAGTCATCCTTGTAGCAATTCAATTACTTGGACTGAAAAGGCTGTACCATACTGAATTTGCATATTTTAAACCAACCAGTAGTATCTTACTAGTGAGCTAGAAGGAGGCAGGAGGGGAGACACAAGTCTATGTTGGTGGTGTTATGGGTCCAGCCAGAAAGTGATGTAAGACATTTCCACTAATGTTCTAGGAGACAGAACTCAACTTCTGTAGCTAAAACCAAGTGGAAGGAAGTCTGAAAGACTGGTTTCCCTGGGTCCAAAGGAGGAAGAAGGCATGAGTATTGAAAAGCAGATAACTATTTCTGGCTCCTGAGGAGACAAGTACATCTACTCTGAGTAGGAATTGAGACTGTCCAACAGAGTGTTCCCATCTCCTCACTTATGCCAAGACAGAAAGCCCTCCTCTCACCCAGCAGGACATGCATGCTGAGAAGCCTTGGTTTTGTCCATTTCTTCCGAGTGTCCCATTTCAAATCACAGCTGATGGGTCAGCTGATCCAGTGTATATTGGATGGATGAGCAAAGAAATTTTGTTTTGAGCTACACATTCCTAGACTGTGGTGGCAAACATAAAAAAGAAATAACCAAGAATGTCTGGTGTGAGACTGGATATCAACTGATGAGATTGCTAAGGAGGTGTGAGAACTTTATGTAGATGAGAGCATATTTGATCAAATATATGTATAACAGGCTGAACATACATTTAGATGTTTGTTGGACTAGGGGTGACCCTAAAGGGATATTCTTGATTGCTAATCCAACATTGATTTTCTGCTTCTGCCTTTTAGGCAGAATTAACATTTTGTTCATGTGACCCATCATACTCTTCTTAATTATGCTTAATCAAAACTAGTGATCTCCCTCCCTTCATCTGCAATACAGAAAAAAAAAAGCATGCTATAAAATTCTAGTCATAGAAAGCAGGGGAAAATCAACTGGATGTCTTTAGCAAAAAATTATCTATGAATAAAAAAAATAATTCCTAGAAATCAGTCTCTCTTTTCTACCTGATCTTATTGTATGTGTAAGATCCAGAGCACAGACAACACTGTGGAACCAAATGGGATCTGGACTAGGGTGAAGTCAACAGGAGAACACGGAGTTGAGAGGGAGAGGGAGAGGGAGCATGGAGGGAGGGAGGGAGGGTAAGAGAGAAGGAGAGAGAAAGAGAGAGAGAATGAACTTGAGTTGTAGCTATAACTTTAAGATATTAGCTAACTGCCTTAGAGTCACATGATAAGAACCTCTAGATTTCTTTCTTACTATGGGCAATGATCCATTTTGATTACTGGTTATGGCATTTTGAGTCATGTGGTCTATTACTTTTGATTGAAAAGTCTCTGTCCTAGTCTACTTTAAATTGCTACAACAAATACTGCAGATTAAGTAATGTATGATATTTCTTACACTTTTGGAGATTTGGAAGCCATTATGGCCAAATGGAGAGCTTCCAACTTGGTTAGACATCTTGTCTCATGACATTGTGCACTAGAGAAAGACACCTGTTCTTTTGATTCTCCCATAGCCTTTCACACACACACACACACAGAGAGAGAGAGAGAGAGAGAGAGAGAGAGAGAGAGAGAGAGAGAGAGAGAGAGAGAGAGAAGTTCCCCGTGGAGGATTAAATTTTACAAGGGATTAAGAAATTGAGTTTCCAATATATCAAATTTGGGGAGAACATTCAAATCAATGTGTCCTCTTATAGATCTCCCTTCTCCCTGGGGTTATTGGCCACTGGCCCAGGAGTTCAAAGGGAGCAGAGTCAACAAGGTTCAGAACAGCCCACAAGTATGAATAAAAATGACAACACATTCCAGCTTCATTGAGCAGGTAAACTTTACTTGGGGTGAATCAGGAGTTATACAGTTTTGGGGAAGGAGAATATCCAGGGTGGGCAAAGGTCACTGGCTGAAGACTAAGGTCCTAAGATACCTCATCAGCATGGGAAGACATTCCAGGGATCTCAGGTGCTTGCTGAGCAAGTTCTTATCAGGAGAAAGGAAGCTGAAGCTGTAATCTAACCAAGGATATGAGATATTCCACAGGTAGAGGTGTGGGTATCAGGGTTTCCAGCTGCCTAGACAAGGTCAAAGAAGCAGAAACCCTGCTGGGAGAGGGAGTCCCCCATTTTGCACCAAGCTCAGAAGGCTATCCAGACAATGGTAGACTTTGACTTTAATTAGCAGGGTTTCTCCATAACCTCTTGACTAATATTAAGAAAAATTCTTAGTGTTTTTCAACCTAAATACAAGATATTATACACTGGCAATCTAATGATTAGCATCTATTCTTAGAAGATAGGAGTGCTTTTAATATCATTCATATATATGTAGTTGAACATAGCATAAAGAACATGTCACTAGATAAAATCTCTGAGTCTGTTTCATGAAGGTAATATGTTTTTAGATTAATCCATATACATTGTGTCAATTTTGTATGCATCTGAGACCACATATTTGGTAACTAGTGTCAGTAGCATACGCTTAGCTGTGATGTGGACGATGATGATGCCAGTGAAACCACTATCTTGACCTCCACAGGATGGCAGGCTAACCATCTGAAGCTAGACTCACGAGAAGTGCAAACCCTGCAACATAGAAGAGTTTGAGAATTTACCTTATGGTTCATTATCCAACAACTATTGCTTTGGATGAGATAGATAGTAGCAGAAACAGAGGCTTGGGATGTGGGTGGCTTACACAGTTTTAGAATCAGTGTTTGGCTGGGGGTTTAGATTTTTATTTGTTTGTTGGTTGAATTTTTTTTTTTTAGCAACTGAACATTTCCTGTGAATGTTTCCAAAGTCATCTCGGGTCATTTTCCTCCCTTCCTATTCTTTTATACTCTGCTTCCACCTTTCAATTATTGTGAATATGTAATGATTAAAATAACTACTATAAATAATGCATTGACTTCTTATATCATGTTTCCAACAAAGAGAAAAATTCATGCTGAGCTGCAGGGAGAACCGGGTGGCAGCTGCTATAGTGTTTCAATAGGCTAAGATGTATAGACTGCTTGGAAAGTAGCAATTTCTTTTCTCTCATCTGGAAGGAGATGGGAGGCAGTTGGTACAGCAGGCTCCTTCATGTTTAAAGGTCCCTCATGTCACTTAAGCTGCCTAGCACATCTTCCTTCCCAAGGCCAATCTCCTAGATAGATGTTTGGGGCATCTGGGAATGCCAAGAGCAGTCCTGCATTTCTTTTCTTCTAAGGACCATAGGAAGACAACAGGAACAGCAGCATAAATTTGTCCAAGCTGTGAAAGGATCACTCCTAAGGCAAGACATTAATTTGATAAACTCTTTGCTCACTTTATTCTCAAGATATGGAACGTTCTAGAAATGACATGGGTTTTTACAGTCAAGACATATTGAAGCTTTGTACTTATTACTTAAGAACTCTCCTACCTCTAGTTCTAAGGATTTATCCTAGCACCACCGATATACCTCTCCCACCCACCCCATCATTATGTCAGGAGCTCACCAAATGGCCTGGGCTTGTATAACACTCATCCTCCTCCTGCCTCAGCCTCCTTAGAAAATGAGATTAAAGGCAGGTGACAGTGCCCTGGTTCACTTGCGTTCATATAATTTCACTTCTTTCTAAAATTAAAGCAAGCACAGCCAAATACTTCATTCATTTATTTATCTTCTCATACTATCTGCTTTTGATCATTTAAACAGACTGGGAAAATAATATATGCAGTATATTATTAAATACATATAAAGTTACATACAAAATAATATTAATATATTAATGATAATAATAATGTACATCAAACTGTACAGTTTGATAGAATGGCTGCAACAGTCATTCTTTCTTGTCAACTCATCACACCTGAGAAGAAGGAACCTCAACAGAGGAATTACCTCCATGTCTCTGGGGCATTTTCTTCATTGCTGTTGGTGTAGGAGCCTCTCTTCCACCTGTGGATGGTACCATCACCAAGGAAGTGGACTCTGGCTTAATAAAAAGAAGATCTGGGCAGAAGTCAGAAAGCAAGCTAAGTAATCAGCCCTCTTCCATGGTTCAGTCCCTCATTCCAGTCTGGCTTGACTTTCTGTCCTAACTTCCTTCCCTCTGAGCTGTGACATAGAAATATAAGTAAATAAATGATCTCTTCCCTACAAATTCCTTTGCATCATGGTGTTGACAGCAACTGGAAACAAGAACACCAGACAAATTTTTCAATACTTTAGAATTTGAAGTTTCTGGAGACAGAGCATGAAGAGTGAAATGGAGTTCCATGTATACATTGGTGAATTTATGCTACTTTAACAATGTATATCATTTTGGACTTCCAAAGACATTCAGACCTTCTAAGCTTACAACACACAACTCATAGGTTCATATAATAAATATATTAGAAGCTTTGTTCATTGTAAATTATTGTTCTAATAGCTTCAGTAGAAATTATAAACAGGAGAAAAGTCTTCCTGGATAAAAACTAACATATACATCTAATTGCACATATTTTCAGACACTCTGGTTGAAACCAGATAGATTTAATATTTTTAACATCTTCAGTGGCAAGCCATTCTGTAATACGCTATTTGCTTTGCTGTCCTTTGGGGAAGATCATATAGAGCATAATTTCATTTTTAGAAGGGATTTGGGAGATCATCACTCACACCAAGGGCTCCGCCGTGTAGAGGCTTTAGCTATAAAATGTGCATGTAAAAATATTACGTAGCATATGAGGATGGATCTGACAATTGCTTTCTAGAAAAACAAAACCACCAAAACATGTTTTCTTTTAAACAATTTGAGTCTCATAACGGTGGGATGAAGAATGTACAGCTGTTGACCCCTTAGGCAGTGTGGCACATCTGGTTCCCTATAAAAATAATTAGCTAGCCTGGAGTTGAAGTAAGCTAACTTTACCCAAGTTACTTTCTCACCCTCCAGATAGCCATCAGAGTCACTGTATCCCTTTCTCCTTGGCACAGTTCAACACCATATTTTGTTTTGGCATTGCAACTCACTCAGTGGTCCATAGGCATATTTTTTATCAGCTTCTTGTCTTTTACTCCATTTACACAGTCTAAGGATAACATGTGTGAAGAATGTATTTCAATACTCTTAAGATGCTGTCTAAGGGCAAAGGCTGGTAGTTTGCCATGTGGCCTGCCAACACATGACATCACTTAAGCATAGAGGATTTTTGTATTTGTCATTTCCTGTGATACTCACAGCTACTGTGTGCTCATTCTCACCTTTCATTAAAAAAAGTCAAATCTAGATTGGAATTCCAGTCCTGCATCATATTAGCCATGGGTACTTAGATAACTTGTTTAATTTTATTGTTGATTTCTGGAGGTTGTATCTCACATGTAGACCAGATGATTTGGAAATGATGAAGCCTTTTGTGTATCTCAAATTGTTTATCTTAACTTGTTGAGTGCTGGGATCACAGGCATACACCACCAACCATAGACCAAATTATATATCTGTATGAGCTAATGAGTCCACCTATAGAAGCACGAGGAGATGTCTTCATGAACTAGATGATGTATGCAAAGTGTCTTTGGCAACATCAGACATATTATAGGTAAAAAATAGCAGTTGATGATAATTATTATCTGAACAAGATTCCTGCAGCCACAGATATTATAAACTTCACACTCAGATGCTACAGTGCCATTGAATGTCACAATCTGTGTCTATTAAAATATTTTCTTCAATCTTATTTTTCCTCAGTAACACATTGGGGCATAATTTGAGTTAGTGAATAGCACTGTTTTTTTGTTTGTTTGTTTGTTTGTTTGTTTGTTTGTTTTACGCAGTCTCCAATACCAGCCATTTCCCCCAGATTAATCCATAAAGCCTTGGAGAATTAATTTACAGAACTACCAAAAGATGAGTAAATCGCCCAAAGGCATGGCTGTTTCTAGCAGTGATTGGTCTTTACTGTGTTTTAGCCAGTAAGTGCACAGCAGCTACCCCACTGCAGGACTGTTAGTTTCAACCCCTAACACTCACATCAGAAGCTCTACTGTGAGGGCACAGATTCTTTTCTTTGATACATCCCAGAGGCATCTGATTATCCTCTAGGTTTCTTTTGGATTACAACTCCCAAAGTAATCCTGTTTCTCCAGGTTGGTAAACCATTTCCAGGTGATCCTCTCAAAGTCAAGCACCCTGGCAGCCTCCTAATTTACTGATTCTTCATCATGAGCTATGGTAATTGCTAACACATTTTACTTTAAACTGCCAGCAATGGCTTTGGGAAAACTCACATCTTATCACCATTTGGTAGCATAACCAACCCAGTCCTTTTAGCCTGAGCTACGTCAGATATGAAGGGAGCTTTGATATTTTCCCTGACAAACATGTGGTCTCTTTGTTGAATGTCACCATTGAACTATTTCACAAGTTGTTGCATTCAGGTCAGTAGGAGGACCAGGTAGAAGTTAAAACTCTTAAATGTACAGAAGTACTGCCCACCAACAACCAATCCCACAGCCTGTGCCAAAGGAAAGCTGTAACCCAGGCAGATGATAAGCTCAAAACCCAGCTCAGTCAGGACTCAGAGAGTACAGGACAGAAATACAGCATGGGAAATACTGTCCTTTACTAAAGCTGTTTACGTTGGACCACCTGCAAGAAGAACAATACACAGTGAAACCCAGGCATCATTTACTACAGCCAGAGATGACCCCGCTACTATTCCACTCAAGATATTTTATCCCAAAAAGGCATGTAAAAGGTTACAGGCTAAAAGTCAGTTCATCTAAGAAAAAAAAGAAAAAAGTCATCCAATTTACACAGGGATCCAGTTCACTTTTGGTATAACCTCTGGAATCGTTTTTAGAATTTATTTAATTTCAGCAGTTTTAAAAATAAATTTGAGAAACTGGGGATACGACTTGCCCAGCATGCTTGGGACCTGACATTCACTCACCAATCACTTTCTGCCTAAAGTACTTCTATTTTCACTCATTTTGTTTAAAACATGGTAATGATACCTCTGGAAATAAATCACAAAATGCATTCTTTACTGAGTATCTTGAATCCTTTTATTTTCCAAAAATGAAGTGTAAATTGACAAATACTCTGTTTGTATCCACTTTAAATGGCATTGATATTTTAATAATAATAAGGAAAGATCTGGTACAACCTTTTGATACAAATGCCAGAAGCAATGAGGCATAGTGGAAGGGAAAATTCAACCAAGGATTAAATTACAAATGAGATTAAGAATAAAGTCATAGTACCTGGTATAGTTTAGCTAATTTGATTAATATTAGTTTCTTTTTGAGAAATACACTCTTCACTCTCAGTTGGACTTTGGCACTTCATGTGTCTCAGACTCACCAAATTTTGTAACTTTTACATTGAATTCCACCAACTTTGATATGGTAAAGAGAGATGAGACAAATAGGCGATCAAGAAGTATGTCATTTTACAAACTGAGAGATTCTAATTCATTTTTTTTTATTGTCATAACTCTAGTTACAAACAGAATCTGGAAAAGGGAAGTGTTTTCTCTCAACCTTAGGCTGGTTCCCATGTACCTGACTTCTAGGCCAGTGGTTTTCAACTTTCCTCATGCTGAGACCATTTATTACAGTTCCTCATGTTGTGGTGATCCCCAACTAGAAAATTATTTTGTTGCTACTTCATAGCTGTAATTTTGCTACTGTTATGAATCATAATGTAAATATCTAATATGCAGGATATCTGATATGCGACCACTATAGGGGTGCAACCCACAGATTGAGAAGCACAGCTCTAAGCTTTCATCCCCTCCTACTGACCTTCTGCAAACAAGGAATACCAGGTGTTCCCAGAATAGCCTCATCCGCATAGGACCTATTATGGGTACAGACACAGTCAGTCACAGTCAGGAGCACTCTTTGCTGGAGAACCTGTACGTGAAGTCAGAGGCCAGATAAAAAGGAAAACAAAGGGAAAAGAATAAACAATGTTCAAATTCAGAGTGTGAGAATGTAGAAGTAGAGATCAAAATTAATTAAAAGATAAAACAAAGGTCCAAGGAGGGCAGAGAAAGTAATCAATATGTAGAGCTGGTTTGATGAAAAAAGAAAGTATGGCTTTGTTTGTGTGCACTCGCTTCTGTATAATTGCAAAGGCACAACATTAGCCACAAATATCTCTAAAAAGGGAGATTGAAAAAATGGAAGTGTCTGTGTTAAACATGAAAGAGAAGACAGGATCCCAGGGTATAAAATCAACAACAGATTTTGAAAAGTGAAGGGGAAAAAGACAATGTGCATAGACCATAGACATAGATGGAAGGAGTTTAGAGAGAAGGTTTCAAAGACTACCAACATTCATTTTCTCATTTTAATTGCATTTCATTTTTAATTAATTTTTAAAAATTAAGTGACATAATAATGGGTTTTAGTATAACATTTCATTTTTATTTAATTTTTTTTTTAGAAATACTTACATTCCACTACTCCCTCATGACTTTTTCTATATCAGCAGGCTTGTTTCTAAAGAACACAGATTCTTCCTCTCTCAAAAGTCACTGATGGTCCATAGTTCTTCATTTGAGGTTGGAGTCTTGTGAAATTTCCCTTACTGAGTAAGCATATCAATAAGTGTTGTCACTGTGCATGTCTTGCTTAGGTAATTGTATCCTAGAGATATCTTTGATTGCAGCTTCCCTGTTATATCTAGAAGATATACTATCTAGCAGAAGCTGTCTTGGTCACACAACACTTACAGTCTTTTTACTTAGTCCTTCACAGTGTTCCCTGAGAGCTAGGCATAAGCGGGACATTGTAGATGTATCAGGTGCAGTTCTGCAACTTACAGCTACTTATTCTCTGCTTTTTGATATTTTCACAGATATCATATTTATACCACATTATCTTTTATCCCTGTCCTCTTATTTTAATCTCCTTCCTATCCCCAAATAGTCCTCTTTCATTTTTATTAGATATATTAATATGTATATGTGTGTGTGTGTAGTTCCTTTCCATTTTATAAGGTGTGTGTGTGTGTGTGTGTGAATGGTAATTTTTTTATTTTACATAGATTTTACATAGATTCCACTTGTAAGAGAAAACATATGGTATTTGTTTCTCTGAGTCTAATTTATTTCACTTAACATGATAATCTCCATTTTCATCCATTTCCTGAAAGAAAAATGACATAATTTAATTCTTCTTTATGATAAAATAAAGCATTTTATTTATCCATTCATCTGTGGATAGGTAGCCTGGCTAACTCCATTTCCTCATTATTGTGAATGATGCCATAATAAACATGGATGTACACAGATCCTTATCATACATTTAGATTCATTTGCACATGTACTTATTGTTCTGTGTATTAAATACTATAACAAATCAAAGAATATAAATAATGAAGCAAGACTGAAAACTAGTTGCAGACCTAAAATATGTATATAAAATGGGAATTTGCATAAAAATTATATTAAAGAGTCATATTTAAAGGAAATGTATGGACCAGAAAATATGCTGACATAGAACTAAGAGAAATACTTTGTTGATGTCGTTGGTAGTACTGTTAATATTTGGTCTTGCTATATCACCTGGGCTGGAGTCTTTCAACTGCTAGACTCATACTTTCCTCTCATTTCATCTTCCCCAGTATCCCCTATTATATATGCAGGTCTCCTGGCCTAATTGTTGATATCCTGATGAGAGTAATCTTTCCATTTTAGAAAGAGTCCCCTTCTAGCCTTACTTTGTTGCAGTCTTGCGCATAATTTGCAAAGAGTTTTCATCTTCCCAATTCTCCTGAAATACTGCCTATAATTTGTTCTTTTAGAGCCTTTTATTTATTAAAATGAAACATTGACATGAGTTGACACATCAGAGTGGCCATCACATTCTCATTTCACATGCCAAAAGTGGCCAATGGCTGGAGAAATGGAGCTAGCCATGGGAGAAATAAGAATGATTTCTTATCATTCTTTAAGAAACAGGGTACTGGCAAAGCCACCTGAAGCAATAGTTCTTAAATGGTAGAGTTGGAAGCATAAGAACTTGGCATCAGATCAAGGAGAGAAGCTTGAGCAGGGGCTGGAGAGATGGCACCATAGTTAAGAGTTCTGGCTGCCCTTCCAGAGGAACAGGCTCAATTCTCAACAACCACAAGTCAGCTCACAACTGTAATTTCAGTTCAGGAGATCTGATATCTTATACAGCTATATAAATACAGGCAAAACATCAGTGTACACAATCTAAAGAGAAATAAGTCTTTAAAAGAAAGAAGGAGCTACAGCAGGGTGGTGGAACAATTGCTAAGTACCAGGTGGACACCAACATTGTGTGTGTGTGTGTGTGTGTGTGTGTGTGTGTGTGTGTGTGTGTGTGTGTGTGTAAGTGTGGGAAGCCCAGTCATGATGAGAAACAAAAACCCTAAAAGTGAAAGCCTCGCTCTCAGTAATCTGTGCTGTTATCCTTACCTTATTCCCAGTATGGTGTAATTGTATGATACAGGAGAGAGTATTTGGGCCATGACCAAACTGCACATGATGGAAGAGTTCATACTGTTCATAATTTATGTAACAATCTAACTGAACATGGGTGCCTTATTACTGGGTATGGTGAGAACTTCAGAGTCTATGTAATTCGCACTTGGTCAATATTTCATTCCCAAATTACTTAATAAATTAAACAAGATATGATCATCATTTAAAAAAACAGTTTATTTATTAGTTCTAAACCTTCTGCAATTGATTTATGCAGAACTAATGTGCTATTCACATTCTGTATGTACATATCCTTTAGATATCACAAGTCATTCTGTGACTTGCCAACCTGAGAGTCCTTAAACCTTCCTATCTTTTTAATGGAAATGTGATTTTGCAGCACCTGAAGTCTCAGACACGACCTTGACACAGTCCCAGGGAATGAGCCACCATTAGTCTACACTAGTCAAAATAATTTTATTCTCATTTTGCAAACGAGTAGACAAAATGTGTCCTGGGAGCCAGTTCTGGCCTGTGAAACATCAAAGAGAAACCTGACATTTCTCTTCCCATCTCAAAAAGCAAAATGCTAGAGCTGGTCCCTTCCTGTTTGTGAAATTTATATGAAGACATGATGCCTGGAGAGGCAGCAGCTGTCTTGCACACAGGAGACACTAGATGAAAACATGAAACTATAAAAAGTCCACTGAATATGGCAAAAGTCAGGCTTGGAAAGTCAGGCTCCTTAGAGCTGCAGCCAATTCAGCTGCTAGAAACTTGCAGACATGAAACTTGTGAAGATCACTCACTGTTAAGGTGGATTGTCTTAGTACTTAAACTCAGAAGCATTTAGTGTCTGGGTTATATATGAAATTGGCAGTGAATGTATAATCTCCACTGTGTTTTAGAGGCTTCAAAAATTTACATCTTTAGTAATCCAAGAAATAATTAAGAGTTAGTTTAGGTACACTATCTTATTTTCATAGATCCAGATAGCTCAAGCCTAACAAGGATGTTCTATCTCCTTTCACATGTTAACATGTTCCACTAGAATAATATGAGAAAGGAATACATAAGAAAATTAAAGTGGAAGTAAGCACAGTATTTAGAAATATTATTTCCATGCCACAGAGACATCTTAGTGAAATAAAAATACTGGTAGCACAGGCCGAATGACCCCAATTCTGTCCCTTGAATGCACGTTTTACCCACTCGTCTATTGCTGTGATTAAACACTATTCCAAAAGGCAACTTAAGGAAAAACGGTTTACTTAGGATTGTAGTTTCAGGGATAGAGTCCATATGATATGCTGGGAGCTGAGAAATCATATCTTCAATCCCAAATACCAAGCAGAGGGGCCTCAGGCGCACTCAAAACCTGACCCTAAAGATGTACTTCCTCCCGCAAAGTTCCACCTCCCAAAGCCTTTCCAGACAGCACCACAAGTGGGGGAACAGTGTTCAAATGTGTGAGCCTCTGGGGAAGCTTTCTCCCTTGAATAAGCACACCACATAAAAGGTGAAATGCTGTGGCCCACATCTGTAAGACCAGCACTCCTACACAGAGGTGAGAACCAGAGACAGGAGAGCCATCAGCTAATCTAAAAGGTGATGTACAGAAGATGGAAGGAGAGAATACAGAATTCAAGTTTATCCTCTGATCTTCACACGTGTGTGTGTGACCTAGACCATCCACACTCAATAACTAAGTGAATAAACATTTTAAAAATTAAAATACCATTTACATACTGACTCCTGATTAACCACTTTACCTAAAATGTTTTCAAAAAATCCAGAAAGCAATGGCTTCTTTTGGAGAAAAAATATAGTCATAAATATGTTTACATTACAACTTCTAAAAATAACACAAGAGTTCAGCCATCTGTCAGTGATCTTTCTCTTAGATATTGACTAGAACACGATCCTGTTAGACCAAAGCTTTTCTCCCCGGGTTACACTCAATTCCAACTGGAGACAGAAAACTTGTCACAGGTTTTGTAATTTTTTTTTATTAGAAAGCAATGGATACTTGTGGGTTTTTTTCTAAAATTTAATTCCTTACAGTTGTACATTCTTATTATTTCTTATTCTTACTTTTTTTTGCAATATTCTAATTTTTAATTTTCTTTCTTCTCTTTATCCCTTTCTGGATTCATCCTTCTTTGTTTTCCTCTTCTGATTACCCTGTCTAAATTCACTGATATGCTGTCTCTTATCTCTAGTCTATTAACGAGGCACATAAAAGTTTACCAATTCATTTACACATATTAATGTTTTTCATTGTTATTGTGTCTTTTAACAATATACAGTTCATTTTCTTGTTTAATCTCTTTCTCACAATTCCTTTTATCCAATGACTTATATACCTGTTGCTATTTTTTTTTTAATTGAACAGAGTAATAAATATCACTATGGACCTGGGACTGGCTCTCTCATCAATGCCCATATATTCCATAGACCTACAGATGTCAACCAGCAAAGGAAAATAAAGGCTCTGCACATGCTGAAGGTGTTTCATGTTGAAACAAACAGAGTTTCAAGAGGCAAATGAGAGGTGAAGGAAAGGGAGGAGGAATTTATATCATTAAAGCTGTGTTATTTCACATGCAGAGAATAAACAGCTTTGCGGGCTGTTAAAATGCAGTTGTGGGTTGGCACAGGGAATAGCATCTCTCTTCAGGTAGCAGTCAAACTGAGGAGGCCAGTGAGAGAATAGAAAGAACCTGAGCTAAAAGTTAAAGGCACTGAGGTGCTAGTCAAGTTGGCTCTAGGTGAACAATCTGTGTTGCCAAACAAGAGGGTCGTTTGGTGGTGTTGTTCCCTGAGGATGCTTGAGGAGAAGGCCAAGCCCAGAGACCAGAAGGGCAATACTGCACTTGTGGGATGGGTAGATACATCGATCATATGTATAAAAGTGTCTTGGTTTTGTGTTGCAGTAGTCCTGGCTGATGGTTGCATAGTCAAACCCAATTTCTTTTAGAAACAGAAGTGAACTCTTCAATTGTGCTTTCTAGGTAAAGAGGGAGGGGAGTCCTTACTGCTGACTTTGTGTCAGTGTTCCATCCTTCCTTGGCATTTGTGTACAGTGAACTCTATGGGTTAGAATATTTTCTTTAAACGAAGTTGTTAAAACCTAGGCGTGGTGGTTCATGCCTGTCATCCTCATACTGTAAACATGGGAGCAGAAGATCAGGAGTTCAAAGCCAACCTTGGCTATGTTGTGAGTTCAATGCCAGCATGGGGCACATGTGACCCTGTCTAAAACCAGGAAGGGGAGTAAGGAGAAGGCTCAGTGGGTAAAGAGGACTTGTGCTTGGTGTACAAGCATGGAAACTTGAACTTCATCCTCTGATCCTAGGTGAAGGCGAATAGAGAGACCCAATGCCACTACGTAGTCCTCTAACCACAACATGCACACTGTGGTATGTGTGCCCTTATACATACATCAAGCTCACATGCACATATGAATGTACATGTACACACTCACAGATAACACAAACAGTAAAAATAAGTAAAAAGTTAACAAGGGAAGTTGAGAAGATAATAGAAATTGTGTGTGTGTGTGTGTGTGTGTGTGTGTGTGTGTGTGCGCGCGCGTGCATGTGTGTACTGACTGGTTTTATGCATCAACTTAATACAAGCTAGAATCACCAGAGAGAAAGGAGCCACAGTTGAGGAAATGTCTCTGAGTCCATCTGTGATAAATGGAAGAGGGCCCAGTCCTGGGCTCCTGGTGCTGGCTTCCATAAGAAAACAGTCTAAGCAAGCCATATGAAGCAAGCCTCTAATCAGCATTCCTCCACAGACTTTGCATCAGCTTCTGCTTCCAGGTTCCATACATACACATATACATATACATCATATACACATACATCATATACATATACACATATACATAAAATTTTAATTATATATATGAATATATATTCTTGTGCTTTAAATAAAATGATTTAAGTACACTGTTGTCTCTGAGTTAATCAGGAAAGGAAAATAAGTGTTTTGAATACTTATTTTCAAATAATTATGGCTTCCCCTAACTTTTGACTTTTTTACTGTAAGCACCTATAGACACATGACCTCCTGACATATGTGGAGTAGAGAAGAAGAGATGAGGCCGAGTGTAAAGTAAATCAGCTCTAATGTTCACTGGCTCCTGCACACCTGTAGTCCCTGCACTCAGGAGATTCAGGCAGGAGAACTGAGGGATGGCATGAACTACATTGTGACATTCTGTCTCACGACAAAACAGGGCCTGGGCCTGCAATATGACTCTGTAGATAAAGGAGCTGGCTGCCAACTCTGTCTATCTGAGACCTGAGTTTTCTTTCTTCAACCACATGGTGGAAGAAATGATTCCCTCTGGCCTACACATACATGCACAGACACTGTGACATGTACACAATAACAAATAAAAATATCTACGTTAAAATAAGTAAATGAACAAAAACTCAGTTGAATAGTTTAATAATAAATATGCATTCTGTATTTATATAGGCTACTTTAGGCTAGACCAAAAATTGAGAAAGATGAGTTATATATTTTTTTCTCCTCTGTGCTGTATAATAAATTATTATCACAACCTTGGTAAGTTAAAACGACAAAAATACTTTTTCTCAGTAGGCAGGTCAGAAGTCCAAAATGAGGGTGTGCATGCTGGCTAGTTTTATGTCAAGTTGACATAAGCTAGAGTCATGGGAGAAGAGGGAGCCTGCATGAGATCATGCTGCTGGCAAGCCTGTAGAACATTTTCTTCATTAGTGATTGATGATGGACGGTGAAGCCCACTGTGGGTGGGGCCATCCCTACGTTGATGGTTCTGGCTTCTACAGGAGCAAGCCACGAGGAACAAGCCAGGAAACAGCACTCTTCCATAAAGTCTGCATCAGCTCCCGCCTCCAGGTTCCTGCCCTGTTTGAGTTTCTGCTCTGACTTAGATGGTGAACAGTGATGTGTTTGTATAAGCCAAATAAACCCTTCCCTCCCCAAGCTGCTTTGGTCATGGTGTTTCATCGCAGCCATAGTAACCCTGATTAGAACAGTGTCAGAGGTTGGGCTCCTTCTGCATCTAGGAAGGGGAACATGAGCCACCCTTTGAGGCTTGTGTGGTTCAGGGCGACTGCTGGTATTCCTTGATTTGTACTAGCAATATACCAATCTGGCTCCATCTCAACATAGTCTTCTTTCTTTATTTGTCACTGTGTGCTTATATATTTCTATATAATAATAATAATAATAATAATAATAATAATAATAATAATAATACTTATTCATCTTTATATATATTTTTAATTTGGAGCCCAGCCTAAAGCTGATAGTTTTATTTTAAAACCTTAAAATTTTCCTTCCAAACACAGATTTTTATTTGATAAATAAAACTTCAGTAAAAGCTATCTTAAAGAGGTTCCAATGACCAAGGTACTGTTGGGAGATGGCTCGGAGGTGAAGAGTGCTTGAAACTGTGGTAGAGAACCCGGGTTTATTTCCCAGCACCCACATGGATGGTCACAACCACCTGTAACTCCCGCTCCAGGAGATCTGGCACCCTCTGGCATTCCTGCACCCATGTGTACAGTAAACGCACCCAAGATGGATAGACAGACCACTCAGCAGTTAAGAACACTGGCTGCTCTAGCAGAGAAGGCCTGATCAGTTCCATCCTCAGTATCCATTAGGCTGCTCACAAGTGTAACTTTAGTCCCAGAGCATCCAAATCCCTTGTGCTAGCCTCCATGGGCAGCAAGACATACATGCAGGCAAAATAACCATACAGGTAAATAAAACATTTTTTTTTTCAAAAAAAAAAATCATAAAATAGCTAAAGCAACTTACTTATCTTGAGATTTCTATCATCATGCAGACCAAAACACATCTCATATTGCCCTGGAATGTGCTGAGCAGATAATAGATTCTGCACTCTGCAGCTCTTAGTGACACTGTTGGGAAAGTGGGCTGAGATCTTAGGAAACACTGAGAAACCGAAGAGTGGGAAGCTCATGCCTGCTTCTTTGAGACTCAGGTAATCAAAACCTGGGCTCTGTTTACTTCCTGGTCCTTCTCATCGGGACACAGGAGGTTCCTGCATTTGTTGAACCAGTAAAGCAACTCCGGGAGCTCTTTTAATTCTAATTCTTAAACAAAGTCATCATGAGTTGCAAACTGACCTTGGTGAGCTGGGAACATACCTTAGGAACAGAACCTGTGCCTAGCATGTGTGGGGCCTGATTTCCCTCTCCAGTGTCAGGAAGCAGAAAAGAGCAAACAAAACCAAATTAGTGAATGACTCACTGAAGAATTTTTTTTCCTCTTTGGGCTCTTTTGTTACTGCCTTTTGCAATATACTCAGTAAAGCAGTTTAGAGATTTTTTGGGGTTTCTTCCTTTATTTGTTTGTTTGCTTTTGTTTGTTTGTTTTTTTTTTTTTAAGAAAAAAAAAATCTTTCATCGTTTCCTTTGTAATCATTCAGAGAACATTCACTGCAAACAGTTTATGTGTCAGACAAGGTTCCTGACCACGGAAAGCTTACTCACCCCCATTAAGCTTGTTTTCTATATATTTTTATATAGTTTATTCCAAGGGCCCCATCCAAGGGCCCAAGGTTCTACTGCTAGGAGTGACTTCTTTTTTTACCAGTCCTCTAATTATCTCTTTCAAATCAATGCTTTTCACGGTCTCTCTTCTTGTGATTGCCCTAAAATTGATTTGTGTGGAACTCACTTTATTTTGCTGTTTTTCTCCTCTGAAGAAACCTTCCTCCTCCTTCAGCTCTCCAAGTTCAGGAGTTCAGGAGCAGCCTGATCCTACCAGGAAGGCAAGGAAATGAGCAAGAGATCCCATGAGCCTTTGCTCACCTGAACACCAGTTGCCCACATCACAGAGACTTCCTTCTGGATTCTCTGAGCTGCACTTGTGTGCACACATCCCACAGTCCCTTACACCCACTGTGAATCCCTCACAGGGTGGCTGGGAAGGCATCCAGCCAAACATCCGTTGGCCACACCGGTCTTCATTAATGACGCAGCAGCAGCCACAGCCTTCACAGGTCACTACCCTCACCCTGACCTCTGGATGCCAAGATCCCAGGCCTCCCACAGGGCCCTTCCTGAAACCACCAACATGTCTCTCTCCCTCCCCCTCCCCCTCCCCCTCCCCCTCCCCCCTCCCCCTCCCCCCTCCCCCTCATGCTCAAGCTGTACCTTATTAATTCCGCTGAAGCCACGATGAAGGAAATGTTAAAGAGAAACGTGGTTTTAAAAGCTATAATAGTTTAAATAATAACAAGCCAACAAAGTGCAAAAGAGACAGCGCTCCCCACAGGGACTAACGCGGAATAGCTGCAGACTCTGGAAACCTTTTCTCTCACACAGGACCCAAGGTGATCACAATTCCACGGAACAAACTCTTTGAAGACAGCCGGCCTCTCCCTGCAGGTTGATATTCTCTATTCATTAAAACAAAACACAAACAAAGTTGAGATAGCCCCGGTAGATCTCATATTAATTACATAGTTGGGGATACATGTGAGCCTCTGGTCCTCCTGCTCTGACCTCCCTAGGTTATAGACATGAGCCACTGTCCTAGCTTTATGCACTGCTGGGTCTCAAAGCCACGCTATTGAGCATGTTAAGCAAACACTGTATCAACTGAGCTAAATCCTCAGCTCCTCTCTTCAGAAATTGACAAGGCGGAAGTACAGCTTGGATTTGGGGGTGGGGTCTTGTTTCTTTGTTTTGTCTTGTTTTGGATCCACCGGTAACCAAAAGGATGATGCTAACCAGGACCATAAACTGATATGTCCTGCCATCACCTGGAGTTTCTCCTCTCTTGCTATGTATTAGTACTTGAGTCTACCATGTCATTGCTTAGATCATAGTGTAGGTTGGCCCCTATATGTTGCCTGTCAACCGTATGTGGCCAATACATTGGACTAAACATCCTCATCCCTGCCCTCCTCCCAAATTAAGTCACAGCTCCAAAGAACACTTCATTTAAATACATCCATTGTGTTCCACATAATCATCTTCTAATCCATAGAACAGTTTGTGCAAGTGACTTCACCTTTGCTATAGGGATCTTTAGGCTGTAAGCAACCCAATGTTTAAGCATATAAACCCAAGAAGTTTCATCTTAGAAATCTGCCACTGAACAGTACGTAAGGAGAAAAGAAATAACACATACAACTGTATTGATTACATCATCTTACATATCTTTCAAATTTTCTAAATAAACCAAATATCCACTGAATGAAGTCGCATAACAGTAGTAGGCAGCTTTTAAAAATATTTATCGTTATTCATTTGTTTGGAAAGTTCTCTAAATCACTAAAGTGATTCATGGCAAAATGAAAAGGGATATAAAAAAAACTGCATATATTGTCTCATTAAAAATAAGTTTATGTGACACACCACCCTGTATACACATGCAGATGACAACTTTAATAAAAAAATATTGAACATTCTATCAATCTCCAGAATGGCACTTTAAGTGAATTCATCTGGTATCTTTTTTGAGTTGTCAATGGTGTGCTGAACATTTTTTAGGAATTCAGGGAGAAACTTAATTCACTGTTGTTAATTTTAGAATAAGAAAACTGTGCAAGGGTGATCATCAGACGGGTTCCCATTCAAATTCTTACTCTAAACAGTTTGCATCATTATCTAGACCTGCAAACGCCATTTTCAAAAATTTGCTTCCTACTCATCATGCGTTTTCGTAATGCAAGCATTAACCTTAAAATGAAAGCACTTCATTTTTAAGAAGGGTTGATCACAAGTTCCAAACGTCTACAACCAAGTTTAACTCCGTCACGTAACAAAACATTACTCAGTGAAGAAATGATTCCCCACCTCACCCCCACACCTCTGTAGTGTGAAGGAGAAGGAAAATCTTGTTTAGTTTTAAAGGCTGCTGTTTGTATTGGAGAATATGGTCCATAAGATAGTCACAGATAGCAGGTTTATTGTCAAGTAACCAGCACTAATATGTTGCTACTTGATGAGTCACGATTGATTTAACTCCAGTGGAAGACAATTTGATACAGTGATACCATGGTGAGCACCTGAAGATGCCATGATACAGAAGGTCCTGTGTCTATTCTCAAGAGACATAACTTCCCCCACATATATCCAGAGATTTAAACAAGGCTAGCTGTCATAACATTAATAGCATGAACAAAAGTATGAATTAACAAATTTAAGAATTTTCCCACAGTAGAGAAAAATGGAAATGCAGCTACATTGTGGGAAATGTTTGAAGATGAATGGAAAATTGGGCACAGTAATATTTCTGATCTCAATGCTCTTCCAGAGCTTTACATCCAGCTCACTACCCTATAAAAAGGTGGAATCAGCATCCCCTGCCTTTGGCTTTAGATGGGGCGTTACAGCTGATTGGGTCCTGAGACAGATGCTGCTGTGGATTCTGCAATTAGATGACAAAAGTGAGCTGATCCCTGTTGATTCCAAATTGAGCTGGACTTTGGAGCCCTTGTTTGCCTTGTACAGACTCCAGTATCCCAAAGCCCACAAACACACAACAGGAGAAAGACACAGATCTAGGAAAGAAATGCTGGGGGGGGGAGGGTAAAGTGGGAGTGTGAACTGTCACCCATAGGCTCCTGTATTTGAACCCTCATGCTCACTTGGTGTCACTGTTTTAGCCCGTTGTAGGATCTCTAGGAAACATAGCTTCGTGGAAGAAGTGCATCACTGAGAACAGGATTTGAGAGTTTATATCCTGGACCCATAGCCTCCTGTCTTTCTATTTCTTGTGTGTAGGTAAAATGGGATCACTTTGCTTCCTGCTCCTCTGACCATTTTATGTCTTTATCATCCTTATAGACTTCGGAATATTGTACAAAATAACCCTTTCTTCTTTAAGTTGTGTTTGGGCTAGGATATTTTATCTCAGCAATAGAAAAGTAACTAATCCAGATGCACAAAGGGGTTCTACGTGATCCAGGATCAGGCAGTTTTCTTGCTGCTCCATCATTGTGTGACTGAAAAGACATCAAGAGGGGATTACAATCCTTCAGCCATCAGGGTCCACACAGATCAGGGGCCTGAAGCCATAACTGCCAAGCCAGACTTCTTCTAAGTTCTTGACAGTGGTATGTCTTTTTATGTCAATCCACCATAAATGACGGTGGCTATGGTAAAACACCAAGATACAAGTCATGTGTATCAGAGGAATAGCTAACAGAAGCTAATACGAAGTAAAAATAAGAAGCACATTCGAGAAAAGTTTTAGCTTTTTGATGGTACTAAAAAATATAAAGCAGAAAAACAAAATTTTACTTAGAAGTTATACAAAGACAGTAAGCTTACATATGATGACAATATATTGTATACATATGCGAAATTATCAAAACCAAAAAGTTAATAATTAAAGAAATAATGGAAGAGGGTCAGGAATGTTGTTCAGTGATAATATGTGTAAGGGACAGAAGTCAATCTGTACTGTTCCTAATAAACCACTGAAAAAAAAAAAAAACTACATCTAGATTTTTAGTTAGTTGGGTTCAAAGACTATTTCTATTATTTCTGTTTGTTAAAATTTATTTTCTGGGGCTTGAGAGGTGGCAGTTAAGAGCACTTGTTCTTCTAGAGGTTCCATTCCCAGCTGTCTGTAACTCCAGTTCAAGTGGATCTGACACTCTCATATAGCCATGCATGCAGCAGTCAAAACACCAGTGCACACAAAACAATTCATTTTCTTTTCAGCACACAAAGCAGCTCACTTTAATGAATGATACTCGAACACTTGGATGTATCTTTGCTATAGTAAGATCCAATCTTTGACATACAAATGTGTGAACATATGAAATCTATCATACTAATTGCAATGTTTGAGTCTTTGAAGTAGTTGCAATCTGTCAGAAAGGTGACTGTATTGTTAGAGTTTTCCAGATAAACAACATTAATAGGAGACATAATCCAATTTTAACATCTACTACAGTGTGAAAAAAACACAAACCAACCAACAAACAAATAAACAAAATACAGCATATGCCATCTGCAAGATAAACTCTGGGAGGCCAGGGGAGTATTTCCAAGAGCCTGAGAAAGCAGGAGCCTGAGGTGACAGTTGTAGTTCTAGGGCAGGAAGTCATAGTTGCAGCAGCCTCATCTAGGAGGCAGTGGGCAGTGGGCAGTGGGCTTCCTTCCTTCCACAGTCTGTTGTTCCATGCAGGCCTTCATGGATTTGGCTAACACCCATCACTACGAGGCCAGCCTAGTGTACCCTGAGTCCACACATGCAAAAGTCACTCTAGCTTAGAAATATCTTCACAGACACATTTGAAAGCAATGTTTTCTTAATTTATTTTTTTATTGGATATTTTATTTACATTTCAGATGCCATCCCCTTTTCCCATTTCCCCTCCCTAGAAAACCCCTATCCCATGCCCCCCTTCTCCTTTTTGGTTTTATACATTTTTTTAAAAATGTTAACCAAAGGCTTTATAAGTTTGGTAATGCTCAATATCAATCAGAAGTGTAACCTAATACCCAACCTAGATATATCAACTACCTTTGACTGGCGGATACATGTAAACATCTGCCTCCATGTCTGGCCCCCCTCTCTCTTTCTCTCTCTCATCACCTAGCTCCTCCTCTCCTTCTTCTCCTCTCCTTACTCCTCCTCTTCCTCTCCGTACTCCTCCCACCTTAGCTCCTCCTACATATCACCCTTCCTGTTAAAATAAAACTTTTCTCTCAAAATACAGTTAGAGCATAACTATACCAATTTATGTCAGTAAGGTGTTAAGCTAGACCTAATACCCGGTCCATCATTTTGTTGACTAAGCAGAAGCTCTGTCATCTCTCCTAAATAAAAGACTTAGTTCTGAACCTGGCTTTTTTTCTTGGCTTTAGAATGAATATCAGCTGAAAACCATCCTCTCAAATCTTTTCTCTCAAAGTAAATAGCCAGGATGAGACTATAAGTTTTCAACCCCATCAGAAATCCAGAATGACTGAGTTGAGTTAACTGAAATTATGGGAAACACAAAGCATAGCTTCTAAAACTTAGCCAATTTATAGAGACCACTGAACACCTGGACAGTCCCTATACTACAAAATGTTGGAGCATCCGATCTTCAGCCTTCTGGCCCAGGATCATCTGACAGACCTTAGTGATGTAGAATTATTAAGGGATGATTACTCTGTCTTGGCAGATATAATCAGTCGACCATTCTGCAAGTGTGTCCTTTTCTGAACAGTGATTTGTCTGTAGATGGAAAGAGGCAATTCTTGCCTAGTGGCTGTCTCACCATAATTGGAATAACTCCAAAGATGCTCAGTTTCTTCTTAGAATCCAAGACAGGAAGCTGTCAGGAGCAGACAGGTCTCTAATCAAAATGAACATTAATACAGAAAGGTTTTTAATGTCAATTCTGTGGATTTCTGACGCTTTGACGTCCAGGATCTTCAAAAGCAATGTTTAATGTAGGCACCCATTTCCTACTGTACTGAGATGTAACGTCAATTAATACAGGAGGGAAAATGTCTGCTGTGCCTAAATATTCTGCTGCCTATGGCTTTTTTGTATTTTTTGAAATTTACCTTTATTCCTATTTTCCTCTTTTGTGGGGTGGGGAAGGGCGCATAAAAATCCACACTTGTTATCTCTGCTGTGAATTGTGAACCATCTTAATTTTATTTAATATTGTTTGAATTGAAACCCATTCTATCTGATACCATGACTGTAATTTTCTCTACTTTTTATTTGTTATGATGGTTGGGATGGAGAATGTTGTCCACAGGTTCCTGTAATTAAACACTTGGACCCAATCTTTAATTTAGCTTTGAGTAATTTTTTATATATGTCTCACATGTATTATATATGTACATGTGTATACACACATATTATATATATTATTTATATTACATGTATATATGTATATGTGTAAACATATATATCATATACATATACACATATACATATGATCAGTCTAGCAAGGAGTGATTCCACACACCTTTAACCTTACCACTTGGGAGATAAAAGTATGTGGGTCTCTGACTGTGAGGTCAGCCTGATCTACAGAGTGAGTTCCAGGACAGCCAAGGATATACAGAAAAACCCTTTCTCAAAACAAACAAACTCACTAACAAACAAACCAAACAACAAAAACAACAGTAGCAATCAGCCTGAAATCTTTGTCTTTTCATACAAAGTGAGACACAATGGTGTTTCTTAGATGACAGCTTGATCCTACCATTTGCTCAGCTAATTTCTACTTATTGTGTCTATGCTTCTAGGCACTAATTACTTCCATATGACCCTCTGTGGTAGATAGAAATGCATTTTTATGGATAAGCACTCTTTCATTTCTCTATAGCTTATAACCTAATGGGAAAGGAAGGCACTAAATACAATACAGTGTTTTTCATTTTATTGGTAATTTAAACCATTAACTCAAGGGCTTGTTTTACGTTTGTCTGTGTGTTATAATTATAAAGGTTCCACTGCTGGTGTTTACAAATACAAAATTCCTAAATAATGATAACACTATAATACCCTAGCTTTCCATCTATTTAGACAGTGTCTATTAGCTTTCTATTAAAAGTAATGATAAAATTAGTGCACTTCCTATTCCCTCCCATTGTGCTTCCTGTTCCCTCCCTTCCCTTGCTCCCCTCTTCTATAGTATGTTTTTTACTGATTGAAAGTATTATACGCACTAATATACCTTCACTTATTCCTTCAGATTTCAGTGAGATCTCTGAATTCACTATTCCAGAGAAAGTGATCAACAAACCCACTGCCCTGTACCTCTTCTATCTAAATTTTTTTTCAGCTAATGCTTTACTCATGTGGAGAACACCGTATATCTCTACTCTGTCTCTTTATACCCTCACATTGAGCTCATTTTCTCTTTCTTGAAGAGTTCAGGGCCTTGAGAATGCCTCAGCCAAAGAGTCCTGAGTCATCTCTAGGAGTTTCGTGCAGATAATGCATTGAAACAATATTCCCGGTGCCTTCCTGACTCAACAGTTCCTCACCTGCAGCCAGATGTGGTGGTCCATGTTTGTGGCATCCACACTCGGGAGACTGAGGTGAGGGGATCCAAATTCAAAACCAGCCTGAACTATATAACAAGACCCTGTTAGAAAATGAAAAACAGAAAAGTGCCTTGTGTTAGGAGGTCATTTGCTGTTACTGTGTTACAACCTACAGTACTAGAATTAAATTTCATCATGACACGGAGGTGGGTGCGGCAGGAAGTGGCTGGTGTAGTGACAGGAAGTGGAGACCGGAGATCACAGCTTTAATTACAACCACAAAAAGCGGAAGAGTGAGACTGGGAGTGGCCGGACATCTTTAGACTCTTAAAGCCTCCGGTATTACGCTTTTTCCAACAAGATCACCCCTCCTAACCCTCTCTAAACAGCATGACCAATAGGGCAACAAGAACTCAAATATCTATGCCTATGGGGGACATTCTCACTCAGACCATTACGGACCTGAATTGAGGGCTCCGTTATATCTGAAAGACAGTTGGTCTGGCTATTTATTAATCGTTGGTTCATCCCTCTCTTCTAGGAATATTATGCAATATTCAAAATATGTTCTTTATTAGTTGGCAGAATTTTACTATTCTTTCACATATTATTACTTTTTGCTCTTCTATCAGAGTGTGCCTGATCTTCTGTGGTGATGTTATTAAAAGTCATGAAGTCTTAGAAGTCCACAGCCCTCTCTTTTTTGAGCTGTCACAGAGGTGATATCTTCCCACATCAAGAGGAGTCATGCTTTCTGTTCTAGTTTGTTTTTCTGCTATTCTGATAAAAAACATCAACGAAAAGCGGCTTGGGAAGGGAAGGATTTATTTGGCTTACACTTCCAGGTCCTAGTTCCTCATTAAGGGAAGTCTAAACAGAAACCTCAGCAAGAAACCATAAAAGGAGGCTGCTTATTGATTCCTTCTCTGACTTACTCATTGGCTCACTAGCTTTCTTTTTTCTTTTTAAAATTTTCTACTGATTCTTTGTGAATATCACATCACACACCCCAATCCCACTCAGCTTCCTGTCTTTGTATATCTGCTTTTCACCCTTGTAACCTCCCCTGAAAAAAATATCCCACTGTGGATGCTGCAGTGTGTCACAGTGTGTCACACAGTACACCCTTTCTCCCAAACAGCTTTTCTTGCAACTGTTCATTGCAGTGAGTCATTGGTCTAGTTCGAGGCCTCTGGCTTTTCTATGCTATAAATATTGGATCCTCAAGGTGACTCCTCTCGGATATTCTGTTGCTATCCTGTGTCATGGAGATCTCAGAGCTTTGATTCTGCAGGACTGTGCTCCAGCAGTTCATAGATAGGGTAGTTGTTGGGTGGGCCAACTCACAGCCTTGAATCTGGACCTGGGTAGTAGCTGAGTTGGTCAGCCCAACAGCTCTCCATAGCCCATACCACAGGGGCCAGTTCTCCTGCACTGCCCAGGGTAGAGGTGGGGCCAGCTCTTCCTTTCTCACACCTTTGAGCTGACTCTTAGCTCTCTTTCTTTAACACCCCGCGACACAGCTAGGATTACTATTCCCCAGAATGGGCCAGGCATCTCTGCATCAATCAGGACTTAAGACAATGTCCTACAGTTGGCATACCTACAGGCCAATCTAATCTTAGTAATCCTTCAATTTAAGTTCCCACTTCCCAGGTGAGGCTAGGTTGTATCAAGCTGCCAAAAACAATGCAGAAAAACAAACCTGCATATCTCCTCTCCAAGTAGCTGAGCCAACTGGTCCAAGAGGAGTTCTGGGATAGTCCTGCTTGCTAGATGGCTGGCCTGTCCCTCTAATAAGTGATGAAGTATTGACCCTCTAAGATAATGCTAAATCTGAACTGGGCAGTCCTTTGGACTACTCTCTACTTCCTCCTCTGGTTGTCTCCCATTTTTATGTGGCTTTGGGCAATGGATTATGTATAAATACTAATTTCTTGGAAAAAAAAAACAGTTTTATTTATTGTTCTTTTGCTTTTTTCTTTTTCTAAAACAAACAAACACGGCTTTAAAAACAGACTTCTACAAAGCTTTTTGTGTTAAGTATTGCAAAGCTTATTTACTTCATGAGAACAAGTAGATCTTGTGAGGAAAAAAAAAGTGTAGGTTAAAAAAATCCAGATCATATGTCTGATCCAGATCAACTATCTTATAGACACCTCTATATGATGATTATAGACAACGTTCCCTGTGCCAGTGATAAGGGGAGAATTATATATCAGAATGAACTGATCTAGAGAAAACATGTCTAAATCATACAGGTGCCCAGATGTTTACACTAATCTGCAGTGCATGTTCCAAAGAGGAATATGAAGCAGGATATCTCTTTCATTGTGGGGAGCTTCTCTGAGAAGATATGTTTAGAGTAAGTTTCCAATGCAACACTATTCAAACAACAACAGAAAAATGACTTCTGTGAGCACAGAAGTGGCACAAAAAGGAGTGTGTGTCCCCCATAAAAGAGGCTCAAGAGGAATTGTACAATTAGCAGCTGAACTCTTGGCTCTACTACAGTGACTATCTACAAAAGGTGAAGCTTGTCTTCCTGGAGACCAGCACCTGCAGGAGAAAGTCTTCAGGCCCCAGACGAGTGCCAAAGCCAGGATAACATAATAGCAACTGTACTCACCTCAACACAGATTATTCCAGCAGAGGAAGAAGGAAGGGAACTGTGCTGGTGGTTAATATTGGCAATTTGAGATTACTGAGAGTTGCTGAAGAGATAAGCCCCTAGGCATACCAGCAAGTGAGTGTCTAGACAATGTTAATTCAGGTAACAACCCTAATGTGGGTGGCACCATTCTGTAGGCTGCAGTCTTGGGTTGCATAAAAAGGAGAAAGCCAGTTAGCATGCATCACTTTGACCTCTGACTGTGGATGCAATATCATTGACCAGCTGCTTATCCTTGCAGTCATGTCTTCCCCCACAATGACTGACTGTGCTCTCAAACTATGAGCCAAAACAAATGCTTTCCTGAGGCTGGAAAAATTTATCAGTGGGTAGAAGGGCTTGCTTTACAGCATCAGGACTTGAGTTTAGATTTCATAAAAATCTAGGTGTACCCACATAGGCCTATAACCCTGGCACTTTGGGGACTCATAGAAGAAAGGAACACTTGTGGCTTGCTGTCTGCCACTCCAGCCTAATAAACACAAGCTCTGGATACGGGGAGAAAGACCTCATCACAAAGGAACAAGGTAAAGAGTGTTAGAACAGGCCACTTGGCATCTTTCTCTAGCTTCCTGTATGTGTATAGATGTGTTCCTACACATATACATATATACATACATATAGAATTTAAAATTAAAATTGATCACTCATCTTTCCATAAGTTGCTTATGTTGGATATTTTATTGCTACAAGAACAGTGATTACTACTGCAGGAATACTCGCCCAACCGAGCTGTCACTTATACTCACCCTGAGTTCCTCACATCTTCTTTCTTGCCATCTTAAAAATGGAAACTGTACAACTGACTTAACTTTGCTTGTAAAGAAATAAGCAGTGTTTAGAATCTTGACCACCTAGGTTAGGAACTGTAAATTTTAAACCGTAACTTGTGGAGGCATGTTTAGGATTCCAGGGAATATTCCCACACAGCATACTTGAGCCATGGACTAATTCAAACCATAGACAAGACTTGGAGTAAGTCAGAACCATGATCTCCTGAGAGCTATTCTTGGAACCCCAAGCCTTGATGTTAAGAGCATTTAACAGATATTAACAGACAGCACAGGAAAGAAAGAAAGGGGTAGAGAGAGTTATATTTAGGCTCATGAGATCTGAGTAGAGAAAGGGGAAAGGGCCAGGAAAGGGAGAGAGACAGACAGACAGACAGATGTAGAAACTAACACTGTGGAAAGGCTATCAGGCATAAAATAAGTATTTGATAATAGCTGTTAATTATTATGAATAATATGCTATATCTTTCTGCTTATTATTACTGCATATTATTGTTATTAATACATTATATCTTTTTACTTGTATTTGAACTTAGATCTTGTATCTCAATAAAGGTATTTGAAATTTGTCTAAAAAGCAGACATTTTAAAATGTGTTAACATTTAATCAGGTAGTACAAAAAGTACCAGTAAAATGTCTTTGTCTTAACAATATAACTGTGGGACTGTGGGTGGGTAAAATTCTGAAGGTCTAGGCTAATATCTTGGTAGCGAACACTTTCCAAAAATGTACTTGGGTTGTGATTTTGCTTAAAAGAAAAACCATCTCATCTGGGCTCTTAGATGTACATATATTATTTGTAACAAATTGGCAAGTAAATAGCGAGAAATTTTTCTTAATTTTTGTGTCAAGCAACCTGTTTTGAGAAATCGATTTTTTTTCCCCCACACAAGTCAGGAAGACAAGGACTAGTGTCAATGTCTGGTGATTTTTCAGATAATTTTCATCCCAGTAAGAGCCTGGCTGGGTTGCTTTTCTCCATTAATGGATGTGCCATCTAGGCCATCAATTTATATCCTAAAGCCAGGCCACCAATTGCGTGAAGCATACTGCCAAACATGAGCCATGTTACATTACTAATGAAACCTTTCAGTCTCCTAGAATCCATTGGTCTTTACTTTGTAATAATCTACCTCATCACTGTTTTCAACAGGTAATTTTTGATTTGTTAGAGCCACTTTTTATCCCAAATGTTACTTGCAGCATTCTGTAAGGACGTGGCTTTCTTCTTCATGTCCTTGCTATCTGAGGCATAAGGTACATGGGAAGAAGGTAGTTTCTGTCAAATGGGTTTTCTGACTGGAGTGCTTGTAGCCTCAGTTTATATCTAAAATGTCTTAGTGTTTTCTTTGGCATCCTTTAGGTGTGGAAAGTCTTCCCCATTTGAACCTTACTGGATTTTCTCTCCTTACTAAATATGTAATCATATTTGTGGAGAGCTGTTCCTCATACTGAAATACTAAGGTTCTGTGGATGAGCATATGAGATTTTATGGACTGGGATTATTCTTTGAGTATATAGTAGGTGTCTATTCCCTAGTTCATTCAAGAATTAATTCGTTCCAGGCATAACGGTACATATACAATATCCTAGCACCAAGGAAGCTGAATTAGAGAGGATACAAGTCAAAGTCTTGACTGAGGATTGGGGAGAGGGAGGTTGGGAAGGCAGTCCAGTTAGTAAAGTGTAAGCATACCTTTTGGGTTACTTTATTGGGTTTTTATATCTACCACCTTTCCATCCTTTATTGAACCATATAATCCCTTACAACACCCCAATACTAAGTAGGAGAGAAAGAAGGTTAGAGGGGAAAGGGGACATAGACCTTTTTAGACTACTTCATGCTAACTAGTTCTAGTTCCCTAAAGCAAGTCCAGTCTTTGTCCTCAGAATGTCTCCAACCCGCAAATCAGCAAACATCAGGCAATCCATGAATCCAGCAATCCAGCAATAGCTTATGCAGCAGCAAGAACCAGCAACAGCAGGAGGAGGAGCAACTGCCATAGGCCCTCTCAAGGTCCTCTCATTTATAGCTTCTCCAGAGTCCCCAGAATTCCAAATGTAAACTATCTGCAGCTGGGCAAAAATCACACCCTTCCTAGAATATGAGACAAACATAGTTAATGGCTGTGTACAATGTGAAGAAGCCCCATATCTCATACCTGGGATTAAAACAAAAAGATAATCACATAGCATAACAGGGTTTTTCAAGAAGCCAGAATTCTCACTACAGTAAAGTACTTGCCACATAAACACGAGAACCTAAGCATGATGATCAGAACCTGTGAAAAAGGCCTAGTGTGTTATGTGCTTATAATCCCAGGACTGGAATGCAGAGATCCCTGGGGCTTGCTAGCCAGGCAGGCAGCCTAGTTTACGTGGCAAGCCCATGTTCAGTGAAAGAGACCTTATCTCAAAAAATAAAGGGGGTGGTTCCTGAACAATAACACTGGGGGAAGCACACATGCATGTACATACACATGCATGAACAGAGGGAAAGACAGAAAGAAAGGGTAAATTTTTGCATTATATATTCCAGGCACTCCTCTGGATCATGTGAATGAATCATGGAACAAAAATAAGCCAAAAAATTTGTCTTTACTATATCACAACCTAGCAAAGTATGAACAGATTATGTTTATTGTTCATGTTGGCAAACTGAGAAAACGTAAAAGAGAAGGTAATATGTCTTGCTATGAATTTGTTCCTTCAGAAACCCAGGTTCAAAGTTTATTGCCACCTGAACAGTGATGACCTTTTAGAAGTCAACCTATTAGAAGTCAACATGTTTCTTGAGTGCTGGGGTTAATTTTCCTTGGTTCAGATTGATATCTTCAGAAAGTGAGGACACTCATCATTTCGTCTATTGCTTTCCCTCCCATTTTTCTGTGGGTGCAATGAAGCACCATGGAGCCCTCATTGGAAGCCAAGCAGGTGATGGCATCCTGATCCAGAAGTGTAAGGCCATATACAGCTGTTTTTTTTTTTTTTTTCTTTTACACATCCCCAAGTCTCAGGTGTTCTGTCATAGCAACAGAAGGCCAACTGTGACATGGGAGGAAGTGAAGAAGAGCTTCCTCTTTTCATGTAATTGTTCACAAAAGCCTTGCTGATGAGGGGAGCAGATACTAGAAGGGGAGAGTGTGTAATAGGCACAGTGGCAGCACACAACAAGCAGAAAGAGCAAGGTAAGAGCCCTAATTGTTCAAGAAATTCATGGAGACAATGGTGGGTAGAAAACCGTGTGATCACAATATAGAAAATAGGATTGGAAAAGCTCCAGGGAACCCTGTCTGGTTATGACTGGACTATTAGAGAACACTTTATCCATACAATGAAAAACATGGCAGAGATAGCTAAGAAATCCAGTAATGACCACATGCCCTCCAACATTGAAACAAACAGAGAGCTAGATAGTACATCTGTCATTTCAGAGGCCTGGAAACTGAGGCAGGGGATGGCTTAAATTGAGGTGTTCAGGGCCAGCTTGGTCAGCATGCCCCAAAAAGAGAAAGAGAGGAAGAAGTGGGTAGGGGATGGATAGAATAAGTGGTCTGAAAACAAAGAAAGAAAATATTAAATTCTGTTTTATTGCATGTTAGTGTTAGTTGCCCTATTAGAGCTAACTGCCTGCCGCACAGGGACAAGATAGTGCAGTGGGACAAGATAGTGCAGCTTGACCTCCATTTAGGCTAAACCATGCTTTAGGGTTTTTTTTAATGTACCAGTGTAGAGTTAGCATGTAGGCAGGGATCAAAGTCATCCTGAATTGGTTTTAAGAGAGTTTGGGTAGTACAGGTAAGAAACCTCTATTGAGAGCACATTTTTATTAATATGAATAACATAGAAATAGGATATGAGCTGAAAGAAGCCCCATGGTCAGGAGAATGGCTTTTGCATTTAGCTTCTAGGACTGGATAAATTATAGCACACTGCATGCTGATAGGAGTGATTGAGTGGAGAGGGAAAAAAAAAACTGCTGGTGTAGAAGCCAGGAAACAATTACTGGCCCACAATCAGTGAGTGGGTCAGAAAATAAGAACTCTTTTTAATGTGGAGAGTAGAGGACTTGATCTCAAGACAGCTAACAGGTTATCCTGGAGGCACAAGGAAGGGCAAGCTGTCAGAGCCAAGGCAACTGGCTTCTGAGGACTTCTTCTGTCTTCTCAGGACACAAGAGAAAAGGCTGTTAGTAGAACATGTGGTTGGGAAAGGGGTATTGGAAGACTGAGGTGAGACTAGAGGTGAGACTGGAGGTTTGACTGTCAGAGGGCCAAAGGAATGGGGCAGGTTTTCTGGTTAGTGCTTATTTTACAATTTAACTTCCTGGAATAAAGACTCCAAGAATATTTAAAAAGTACATGTGAAGTAGGGACTTATTTCAAATTTGGAGAATGATTATGTGCCATGTGGCCCTGCATTCTGTAATCATAAAGCAATACACTAATATCCTTGCTATTCCATTTATAAGGCACAGTGTCTAAAACAGATGAAAAGATACCAAAGTTAAGGATTCTAGGTAAAGAATGAGAGGGGAAACTCATTAATTCTTTTTCCCTGAAACTCTTTGCTCACGAACCATCATGGGAAAACAGAGAAAACCTTATTGACAAGTTAGTCTGCTGGAAAGAATCTGTCGAGATCCAGAAACACACAATTACCATGCACAGAGTCCATGGCCCTGGTAAATCCAACACTTAAGAGCAAGTTGCCTACACCATCTGTGAACAGAGAGTTCTAGTGATAAGAATGCTTCTTGGAGTTAGTCAGCTGATGCCCAATTGGAGTTCCATTTCTTTAGACTGTGTCCTAGGTTAGCTTTCTATTGCCATGACAAAGAGCAAGATGAAAACTAGCTAGGAGTAGAAGGGGCTTATTTGCCTCACACATCCTAATCGTGTGTCATCACTGAGGCAAGCCCAGGCAGGAACACAAGCTGGGCAGGAACCTGGAGGCAGGAACTTAAGCAGAGAGCATGGAAGAGCACTGCTAACTGCCTTGCTCCCATGCCTTGCTTGGTTTACTTTCTTATTAAACCCAGGACCATTTGCCCAAGGGCAATATTGCCAGTAGTGGTCTAGCTCCTTCCACATGGATCATTATTCATGAAACTGTTCCACCATCTTACCTACTGGCCAGTCTGATACTGTAGTTTCTCAATTGAAAGTCCCTCTTCCCAGATGTCTCTAACCTGTGTGTGTCAAGTTGTCAAAAAGCTAACCAATACACAGTAGTTACTGCGTATTCTTTTCTGTGGCTAAATACCTGACAGAAACAACTTACAAAGAGTTTATGTTGCCTCCTGATTGGAGGATGCAGTTCACCTTGGTGACTAAGGCATCTGGACCAGGCATGATCGCAGAAGCTAAGGTGTACTGTCAAATTGCATCAACTTAGGAAGCAGAGCACAACAGCTGTAGGTGAGCATCCTGAGTCCCCTGTATATTCCGCCTCAGTCTATGGAATGCTGTTCATTGGGTACAGCCATTTTAAACCCTTCTAGAAGCACTGTCATAGACACACCCAGATGTATGTTCCAAAGATGAGTGCAAGCTAGTCCAGTTGACAGTGAAGAATAACCATACCAGACACCTTGGAAACAAGGCAACCTCTGTAGGTCTCAGCTTTCTTCCTTAGAAACTAGGAAAGGAGGTGACATCTAGTTTATTGGCTGTTGTGGGGATCAAATAAGAAAAGACGCCGGGTGGTGGTGGCGCACGCCTTTAATCCCAGCACTTGGGAGGCAGAGGCAGGCGGATTTCTGAGTTCGAGGCCAGCCTGGTCTACAGAGTGAGTTCCAGGACATCCAGGGCTATACAGAGAAACCCTGTCTCGAAAAACAAAACAAAACAAAAAGAAAAAAAGAAAAGACACAGCAGAGGTTTAGTGCATTGATTTTTACACATAAACTGTAACAGGAGAACGTAATAACTAAGAAGAAATAGTATTTTTAAAATGAAAACCTACATGAAATTATTAAAAAAAAAAAAAAAAGAAAAGAAAAAGAAAACACAGCATGGGCTCTTCATTACCTGCCCAAGAAATGAAAATTAAATTAGATTCTAATCTAGTGCTCCTTAAGTCTTTAAATCTCACTGTTGCTGATGTGTTTTTCTCCTCCTAGTTTGTTGACAGGCGGCCCCATTACAGGGTTATCAAGCTCACATTACATCACTGCAGAAAAGAATAACTTCTCAGATGGGGAGAATACTACTGGCAGCATGCTGCTGTAGATCTGAGACCTAGGGAATCTTTTGTGAGCAGGTATGGCTCCTGTCAGGAACTGCAGGGTTACACATAGGTTAACTGACTTTAGTGGAGGTCCGCATCATGACCTAATCATTCTGCCTGTAGAGCAATGGGAAAGTCTGTCCTTCTGACATATTTATAACTCTGTGGTTAAGTCATTTACTTAATGCTCTTTTTTATTTAAAGGTCTCTGGCCATTTCAACCTCTCCCCTTTTAACTTAGACATGCTTTGCAGGCTACTAATGCCCTTTAAGTACCTTCTTCTTACTCATGTTACAATCTGGACCTAACAATTTTCAAAGAGTCTTTCTTTGACAAAATTCCAAGATAATTATAGCAATTGCTTTTTTTTAAAAAAAATGGGGAGGGGGCATGTTGCAGTTAAAAATAAAGCCTTACTTTAGATTTGAAATTTCAAGGAATTTTCTTTGCTTGCTTGCTCTAAGACACAGTTCATAGACTTATATGTGCTAAGGAAAAGAATTACATTCAATTTTTACATACGTTTAAAATGTGTTTGAGGATGTCTGTTGTTAACCTTTGACTCTGATTCAAGACAAGGCTCAGAAATAAGAGGGGGAAAAAAGAGTTCAGGTTTGATTGCCAAATATGTAGATAATTATGTATTTCCTTTTTAACTTTGATGCTGCTAGATAAAATAGACAAATATATTTTGGCTGCTTAATTACCTGCTATTAAATCAAAAGATGATATTTGTAAGCAATATTGGAGGTCAGGTAATATAAATATTTTTATTAGCCAGTGATTGTAAGAGATACAGATCCTCAGCATAGATGGGTGTGAGTGTATATGAGTCCACACACATGCACACAAAGAGATAGGGTTACTCCCAGTGCATGTGTCTAGATTTTCATAGCAGACCCGGCCAGGCCATATGTTTCTTGTCTCAGTGGCTGCCCAGTGAACTCATGCATGAATGTGGCAGTTCCAGCAGGCAAGAGGGCACATAAACAATGAACACAACTCAAAATGAAACAAAGAGGTAAACTAAGAGCAAACTATGTCACTATAATGAAGAACATCAAAATTTGTAATGAATAATTTAAATAAGTGAACACACCATATGTTGGTATAATCAGTTGTGAAAGACTGTATATTTCATGTAGAATGTGATAGCCTCTTTCATTCTTTGGCTGTTTCTACCTATATTCTTGGAAGCCACTTTGTAGTTGATAGGGCAGGCCCAAACCTAACACTGTCTAGTAGACAGTGTATTAAATTTGTGAAATGCTCTGATGGATTTTTTTCACTCCAACAATAAAGAACTACTCATAACATCCAAATAATAATAATATTAAAAATAATATCATCATTATTATTGTTATTGTTATTGTTATTGTTATTATTATAAACAAAATTTGAATTCACCCTCTTGCTAGTTAATAAATAGAGTATATACCTTTTCTCTAGTGTGGGCTTGGGGTAAGTATAAAGAAGCTGGAGAACTGTGCTCGAACAGAAAAATTTATATAGGTTAAAAGTAAGCTTTACATTTCACCAGACGTTTTCTCCTAAGAAAATAGTTACCCTGTTTAATTCAACAAGAAAAAAAAATATTGAATAATTGATGAGGATTTGTGGAGTTGAGAATTGTAAACAAGACAGTATTTCAATAAAACAGCTTTAAAGTCCCGAGTAGACTCCCTCAGCTGTATTTATTTATACTTTCTTTAGCACCTATCATCTTCATATTGAGGCATAAAAGCACCAGGTATAGTATGAGACTGAAAATATAATGATTCTCTGTAATTTGTCTCTCGGTGAGTTAAAATGCAGTACTCAGCCGTGGATGCATTTCTCCCATATTACTCTGTTATGTTTCTTCTGTTAATTTCCAAGGTCTTAATGTCATGTAGACTACAAACACACCATGACCGTTACATACGAAGCAGGAAAGAATAACAATACATTTTAACTTGAGAATGACGTAGTAGTTTCTTTCAATATAAATAATATACAAGGGTGTAAATATAATGATGGTGATTGATAGCCCTGTGTTTGAATGTTCTTGTCTTATTTTCATTCTCCTTCTGGGAGACAGTTTCATCTTTTGCAGTCACCAGTTAACTTCATGAGACATGTAGTCACCTGGTTGGACTACTAAGGTTATTTAACTTATACTGACAAGTGCCACTTGAAAATGGTTTATAACAAAAAATAAAGTGTGAGAAATCCTTATAAACGTACTGTGCAAAATCCTTATGATTGTACTGTGTGTGAGCACATGCGCATGCAGGCATGTGCTGTGTGTCTACCTGCATGCTTACCTGCACAGCGGTGTGTGCATATACATGTGTGTACATGTAAGGCCAGGGATCCATCTCAGATAATGCACACCAGCAGCCATCCGCCATGTTTTTTGAGACAATCTGGCTTGGAACTCACTGACTGACTCTGCTAGCCCTGTGGCCAGTGAGTTCCAACAAACCTTCTGTCTCTAATCCCTCTAGCAGTAAGGTTACAGGAGATCATCACTAGAACTGAGTTTCATAATCATTATTTTGGAAACAAATAGACAAGACAACATCAAAGACTTCAGTTTCTATACATACACAAACTGAACTTGAATATTTACAAATATTCATTGAGTACCTACTTCATGCTAGGTAGATTTTTGCACAGTGAGCTGCAGTAAGGAACATGACAGAAAAATTATCCTTCTGGGGCTCCTCATACTGGCAGTGAACTGCAGAGAGACAGAAAGCTTGTATATGGCAATAATAATGTGGTATATTAGGTGGTGATAAACGCTGCAGATAAGAAGATGAAGAAAGTAAAGAAAAGGGAAACTTTTGGGAGATTTTGGGAGTTGCAATTGCTTGCTGAGACACATCTAGAGAAGATGAACTGCCAAGTGCTTTGCATAGCACACGGCATGTAGTCAATGCTAACAAATATTAGTTTAAAATAGAGAAGGGAGTGGCATCAAAGGCTATTTCAGGGAAGCCCTTTAAAATCTATCTGTCTATCTATCTGTCTATCTATCTATCTATCTATCTATCTATCTATCTATCTATCTATCTATCTACTTATTTACCTGTGGTGGCTTGAATATGCTTGGCCTATGGGAAGTGGCACTATTAAGAGGTGTGGCCTTGTTGGAATAGGTGTGGCCTTGCTAGAGGAAGTGTGTCACTGTGTGGGTGGGCTTTGAGGGTTCCTAGTGCCCAAGTTCTGCCCGGTATGGAAGTGAGCCTCTTCCTAGTTGCCTGCAGAAGATAGTCTCCTTCTGGATGCTTTTGGATCAAGATGTAGAACTCAGTTCCTTCAGCACCATGTCTGCCTGCACACTACCACGCTTCCCACCGTGAAGATAATGGACTGAACCTCTGAAACTGTAAGCCATCCCCAATTAAATGTCATCCTTTGTAAGAACTGCAGTGGCATTCCTTTATTTGTCATGACTATTTCACTCTGGAATTAAAGTTAATTCTATGTTTATTCAAAGATAATGTATGAACTGGATGAAGAACTGGCAGAGCAAAACCATCATGTGAGAATTATTGATAATCCATCCCTGTCTTAAGAAAGAAAGGAAGAAGTGTTTGGACCAGGGATGAAAGAAGGACAAAAAATAAAGAAAGAACAAGAACAAGTAGAGTTAGAAGGAAAAGAGAAGAAAAGAAAGAAATCTGTTTTAAACATAAAGCTGGCTTATGTCATAGATGTTACTTCAAGTCTACAAGTACTCTAATTGGACGTTGCAGCAATTAAAGCCAGATGTGTGCCAAATCTTTGTAAATTTAACTAACTCGCTTTAAATATTTTTGAGAATTAAAGCATAGAAACATGCATTTCTCTGGGTTATTTTTTAACAAAGATTTCTACGATTTTAATAGGGGATTGTGCAAAGATACATTCTAATAGTGAAGAAGAAACAGTTGTTTATACTGAAGGACTCTAATGATTCCAATACACAAAGAGAATAGCAGCCAGGCAGGGAAGTGTACGCTTGTCACCTCAGCCCTACAAAGCCAGAGGAGGCAGAAACACTGCAAATTTAGCTTCATAGCTTACCCTATGAAACAAAATGATCTCCAAGAAAGAAACAAAAACCAAAGGAAGAGTTTTAGCAGTTCGCACAACATGCTGGGTCTTTGAAAAATTATTTTCACTTGCCCCTCAGGTTTTGAAGCCTCCGGTGTTGGATGCTTGCAGCTTAATCTTATAGCTGAAGGCATATGAGACTGCATTAGATTCCCCTATCCTTGCAGAGAAGGTGTAACCCAGTTGTAACTGAGAGTCAACTGAAATTAGTAAGAACTGTGTCAAAGGTGAAGCTCTGAAGTCTAGACTCGATTTGATACTTTCTGGCTCTTGGAGACTAGTCCATATGCCATTGCTTTACTAATGTCTGAATCCGAAAGGAAAGCGTAGTTAATATTTTAGAAGACACAGATTTACCTTCCTAATTATGAGTTGCTTATTCGCTTTTTAAAAACTAATGTTTGCTCTTTCAAAGACATGTAAATCAATGGCGTGGAAAGACGAACCAAAACCAGACTGTGTAAAATTGATGAAGCAAAGTACTATTTGTATTTTGCCTTTGGTAAATCACACATGAATTAATTCAAAATTGACTGCATCATGGTTTGGAGACTCTAATAATTTATGGAACACATCGTGTGATAGATGTATATTAACAAACATCACAAAATATTTTAAAATATAGGTACAAATTAATGTTTTTTAATTGGTAATGGGAAATAACTTTTATTTTTTTATTGTCTGCTGTCAAAAATTCAGTAGAGGACTGTAATCATACAATGGTTTCTAATTTAAGACAAAAATATTACATAAATTATATTAAAAAATACAGACCCTGTTGGTAATCCCCAATTCCACCCAAGAGGCTCTTCGGCATGCCTGCTGCCTTGTGATTGGTCTGACTGGAGAAGACCTATGACTCCAACTCTGTTACTTACTTCTAATCATTATTCCAGCTCTTTATAGTGAAATAGAAGGAGTTGGTAAGTCTTAGACTGCTGTAGAGTTATGTAAGAGTCTGCCTTCAGCTTTGTTTCCTAACACTCTTGCTGTACAGAAAGCCATACTTTGGGATGGGTAGCAGAAAATGAAAATGACTGTATCACTTCTGTCCTGGGGTTTTACTGCTGTGACTAGATACCATGACCAAGACAACTCTTATAAGGACAACATTTAATTGAGGCTGGCTTACAGGTTCAGAGGTTCAGTCCGTTATCATCAAGGAGGGAACACAGCAGCATCCAGGCAGGCATGGTACAGGAGGAACTCAGAGTTCTACATCTTCATCTGAAGGCTGCTAGCAGAATACTGGCTTCCAGGCAGCTAGGATGAGGGTCTTAAAGCCCACACCCACAGTGACACACCTACTCCAACAAGGCCACACCTACTCCCTGGGCCGAGAGTATACAAGTATCAAAAGAACAGCAGTTTAGTCTGGAGCTGTAGGAGCCTAGCTTTGGATTTTACCATTTCAAGCGGTGGGAAGAAAAAATAAATGTATCCCAGGTTGTATTTGTCAGGTTGGTTGTTTTCAGCAGACAAAAGGGATACTAATCTATACTAATCCGTACAGCCCCACCCCCACCCTGTCCTCTTTTCCCTACTTCCTGTTTTTATTTCGCGTCACTTCGTTCTCAGTTTTAAGCTAAGTTTCACATCATTACTCGTCTCTGTTCTTCCCTCTCAGTTGCTTAAGCCATGTTAGCTTCAGCTGTGATAGATCTATTTAGCTCTTTCTGACTGTATTGAAACTAAAACCAACTCAAACTTCCCACATTAAGGCTGGCAGTATGAGAGATTGAGAGATCCTTCTCTGCTCCCTTGCCCAAGCTCTCCTTCTCCAGAACAAGTCTCTGAGGATTAGGTACGGATCTCTGAGATCTTTTAGGCTGTTGCAACCTTCTTGTCAGAACTGTTCTTCCTCAAAGCTTTATGGTTTACTCAACAGGTTGTGGCAATAACAGTTCCTACAGCCAAGCTCAAGAACATCTCGTTTATATTCCCAGAGTTCAAAGACTGTCACCTCCAGCCATTCTTCTTTACTGCCTTAAGGGTTTGTTTGGTTTTGTTTTTAAGTACCTCACCATTAGCCAGAAGAAAAGAAAAAAAAAAAATGGCCCTCTAATTATGATGGTGTCCTTGCAAAACAGTAAGTCAGTTCTGAAAAATAATTTGCCATATGTTCCCCCAATAGTTAAAAAAAAAATTTCAGTCTCATTACTCACCAAAATGGGGAGAGACTTCATGCTTTACTAATTAAATATTGCCTATTTCCTGGTGGGGGCATTGTCTTCAGTTTTATAGTCACTAATGAGCCCACCCAACTTTAAGGGATAACTCCAAACCATGGTCTCAGACATGGCTCTGTTTAAAATTGGAAGGCCATGGAACAAAACAAACAGAGATCACAGAGAAAGAGATTTACAAGACCGGACATAGACAGGTGTAACAGGGTAGGTAGCAGAAGGTGGGAGGTGACGGTGGCCAGTCTGCATTATGAAAATGTGTGAGATTGTCAAACAGAAAATTTAATTAATATAAATAAAATTAAAAACTACTTCTACAATATAACAGGGTAAACCATTCACCAGGTTTGTCCTCCCCCCTCACCCCACCCCCGGCCTTTACCAGAGAAGCTAAAATGCTACCCATAAGCTAAATGTAACTGTAAAACTTTGGAAAGATATTCTAACGTTATGGAGATACATTAGGTGAATAGTGGCACCCTAGTATTGGGAAGGGCAACAAAGGCTTGAAGTTAAGATCCAAACATTAACAAAAGTTGTAGTAAGAATATCAATCATATCATAGACAGTAATTATTGTAGGGACCGGAGAGGGATATAAGAATGAGCACTACCTCAGAGAAGACTGGAAGCAATTCTGTATCTCAAGTTAAATAGTATCTAGAAAGGCAGACCATTAAACAACAGGATGAATGTTATTTTACACATACGACAAAATGTCATGATAAGAAAAAAAGTACTGTCTTCTGAAGATCCTTTCAGTGTGGACTTTTCCCGTTCCCACACTGTTTACACTTAAAATTTTTTAAGTGAGCATGACTCTTTCAATACCATATGCCCCAATCTATTACATTTAAAGATAGCATTTATCTCTAGAATAATACAACTCCAATGTCTATAAGCCAACAAGCTGAATAAAAGGTTAAAAAAATGCATTTACTAAGAGTTTCTCTGTGGAGTTGAAAAACTGAACTTTTACCTAATACAGTATAGTGTCATGCAATTCTAATAAGAATCCTGAAAAGTGGTATGATTTGCTAAGTGTTTTTCAAAGAACTAAATGTCAAAGGGACAGTAAAATTAAGTGAAAATAGATATGTTAGTATATTTTAATGTCAAAACATGGAGCTTAAACGTTACCTGAAAAACATTGTTAGACTAATGTTCAAAGGTTCCTGCCAATGCAGCCCAGAGGTCTCCTTGTTGCTCTTGTTACTTTTAGTACACACACAACAGAAATTGAAGCTTTCTGCAAAATTGCATTTTAAGGCATACCATTAAATTTTTATTGGCTATAATTGCTTCTTCCATTCCACGAGCATTCATTAATCACTTACTATTTGCAAATCAGTGTAGGAGTAAAAAACGAAGTCAAGTAAGTGGTTAAGAGTTGTTAAGAGTTAAGGCATGGCTCTTATTCTCAGTGTATTTTATGTAATAGTGAGCTCACTGTAGTTCCTGGAAGCATCAGTGTTCTGTGTAACAGAAGAAGAGGGCAAGAAATTAGCAGCCATTGCTGTCTGTTTGATCTAGTATGCCTCCCATTGGTCACCAATTTAAGGAAGTGAAAAAAAATGTGTCTCTCCTGAACACACACACACACACACACACACACACACACACATGGGGGGGCAGACATAGGGAGGTGCTTACACACTAGTGAATGCGACAGTTTTTGCATTACACTAAAAAAAGTTTTAAGGAGGTAAAGAATGTTTCGATGACTGGATAGGCTATACCCACATGTATGTGAAATGTCTGTCATGCAAATGTGTTGGAAAGATTTGATAGGAGGAGAGAGAAAAACACTTGTTAAAGGCTCCCAGTGGAGCTGGAAGGTGGAGCCCATCCTCCTTGGGCTGCAAGAGAGAATATAGGACAAGAAAGTCCAAACAGGGTTCTTACTGCTGGGGCGGTACACTGAAACCATTGGGATGTCTGGCTTTGTGTATAGAGGTATAGAATGTAATCCAGGCTTTGTCTAGGAAACGTGGGACAGGTCAAACAGAAGGAGGCACAGAATTCCAGAGCTACGATATTAGCCGGGTGTGGTGTTAGTGGGACAAAGGATGAAAGGTCTGAAGAAAGCATGGAAGGAACTTGGGAAAGTGGATGTCTAATAAGTGATATTGAAACTAGAAAACCCCAAATTTGTGATGACTGTGACAAGATTATAAAATAACATTTTTCCCTCCCAATTTTCAGGCAGTTCACCATCCAAATCAAAACATTCTGTTTAGTACATCATCACATAATATCACCAGCTGCTTCCATTTGTACTAAAGATTCTAAACGTGCCTTTCAACAGAATTCCCCTTTGCTGCATATTATTGCCAAAATATGACATGTGAAAACTATAGGCAGTGAAAGCCTATCTGTTCATATGCATGTCTTTCCCTGGGAAGAAGCATGGTTGTTTTCTTAAGCTTTATTTAGAGCTGTGTGAGTCCCATTTTCACTTCTAGTTGATTCTAATCTTTCTGCGATGCCTTAATTTCAGAAATGGACTCAACGTCCCCAAGATCTACACAGAATTCATGTCAAATCACCCACAGAGTTCTGCCCTCTTTAATCCAAAGGTTTGACTCCTCTTAATAGACATTGGAGAGAATTTTTACCATGTAGAAATTGGTGTGTGGTACAGGTTTAAACCTTTTTATACTATAAAAGGTTTTCTCACAGTGATACTAATTTTTCATTAAATTACCACTAGTTAAGTATAAAATCTAAAACAAGGGTGTGGGGTGGGTGGGTAGACTATCTGCTTTCATATTATTAAATAAAGCAATTGCTAGTTTCGCTGTATAATTGATGTTGAGTCACTTATGTGCCTAGGAGGGTTTTTGTGCATTCTCTTCTTTTCTGGACATTATGTTATGTAAAATTAATTCAATCTGTATATCCTGTATATTCAATCTGTATAGCCCAACACAACACCCTTTATCCTTTTTGACAATTCATTTTTCCTCAGGTTAAAGACCAAGTAAGAAGTAAGTAGGAGGATGGGCCATTATCCTTGGCCCAAAGCATTTCCAGGATAAAATTTCATAAATACTTTCAGTATTGAAATTGTAAGATTCAGTAATTTCTCTCCCTATTCTTTTACATTACTTAAAGATGCATGCTTGATAAATAAGAACTTTGCTATTTTTACTTGTTCTAATTTTCTGTTATCCCTGAACACACATGGAATGTAGTAGAAAGGTCTGAACAGCAGGCCATTTTTCCTTGCCTTGCTTCCTTCTCTCCACAGGTTAAGCTTTAAGTTCTGTAGAGAGCCAGAATGATATAAACTCCATTAAAAACAAATGTCGTGCGCACTGTCTTTCTAACACATACACACCACATGCACACACTCTCGAATGCACATTCACACACACATGCTCACTCACACACAGACACTCCCCCCCCCCCCCGCCCCCATGGCATGCACTCTATGGTCTAAATCTCAGTAACATCTATCTCTTTAAAATTCTTTGTGTTTTCTTTCCCACTCTCACCCCTGGTTCGCAGGATCCTCCCTTCCAAACCTGTGTTTTCCATTTCATCCCCCCCCTCCTTATATGTTGGCATATTTTAACATTTCTAATCCCTACTTAAAAGTATCTTTTTTTTTTTCAAAATGCTGCTAGCATTCTTTTGTCCTAGTACTTGATGTATTTTCTTCTTTTAACCACATGCTTTATTCAGACTCTAGATATTAACCTTGACCTGCCCTTAATTTCCTTCGTCCTCTGGAATGAATTCTTGCAGATTGGTTTCGAACGTCATCGTTTGCCTAACGCCCATGCTATAGTGCTATAGGGAGGAGGCGCTGTGTTTTCCCGCGCATTGAAGTATTCACTATACATGGATCATCTGCTTCGGCTCTCAGGCTCTCTGAGAAAGCTGTTAGCACAAGAACTGCCAGGATGACATAATTTCTCAGAGCACCCTCCCATCCCTAGTTAAATCCACTCCCTGCCTATCCTAGCCCCACCTGCGGGCACATTTTAGTGATTCCAGTAGTGGGTTCTCCTTTAAATAATACACATTTGCGGATACTCTGCAATATTTCAAACTTGAGTTTGCAACGTCCTTTCTGTCCGGATGCACAGGAGTGGAGAGGGGCTTCTTCCCAAGATCAGATCAGGTTGAGGTCTGCCGCTGCCAATTCTTGGAACAGGCACCCCCAGGGTGTCTGAAGTAGTGAACCCTTCAGACCCTAGTTCCCATTTCCTTCCCAGGGGCCTGAGTCCCACACCTCCCTGCTGCCACTGTTTTCTCATTTAGAGCTCCTTCTCTGGAAGAGCGTGCTGCACACATTTCAGACACTTTCACACTTAGCTCATTTGTTCTTCTTCGAAACCTTAACACGGGGACACACTGTCTCTCTCAATCCTGTTTCACCGAGGACACCGGCCGCTGATTCATCCTGTCCTGACTAGAACAGGGCCGCTCCAGTCCTCTTCTGGATGGACCACTTGCCCCACTCGCCTCTTTCACAAAACGTGGCAAGGGCAGAGCGGGGCCAACCCGTGCCCCGCCTTTGTTTTCATTACCAGCGCACCTGGGCCTTAAGTGCTCAGCAAATGCCACGCTGCACACACAGATGTAGAAGCTGGCTTTTCCTGGCTCCAATTTACTCCTTCGCTCTCATTTCCTGTTTCTCGGCCTCCCCATGGTTTCTCTTCCCACCCCATTCCACTCCGCAGAACTGCGAATTTTTCTCTAACACAAACTTCCCCTTTGAGCCTCCCACCTTTAGGGCGGTTTCCCACGCAGGGCGGGCTCCGAGGCACCGAGTAGGGGTTGTCAGGCCCAAGGAGCTCACCTCCGTTTCAAGAAAAGTGGTACCCACAGTGCCCCGACCCTCAACGACCGCCTGGGGCCATCCCTACCCCTGCACCCCGCCGAGCCCTTTCCGCTTCCTCAGCTCTCCGCCCCCGCCGACCCTCCCGGGAGGCTTGACCCCGAGTCCTCTCTATCGCGGAGGGAACAGCCGAGCCGCCTCCTCCCTCTCCCCGCCCAGAATCCCGCGAACCCACTGCTCGGTGCGCGCAGGCGGGGCTGCAGGGATGGCGTCCAGCACCGGGCTCCCCTCCGAGGACCGAGCACCGATCTGTCCCTGCTTGTGTCCCTGTCGCCCTGGCTGGGGTCCCAGCTCAGCTTGAGCCTTCTTTCCTCTTTCATTGCTTTCCTAAATAACCGGCGTGGTCAGGCGCCCCGGTGTGTCCGGGCAGCCGAGCGAGGCACACGCCCGAACCTCTCCCCCATTCATCCCGCCAAGGTGAATCTCAGAGAGTGGGGGCCCCTGCTTCTCTTGGAACGTGCGACGAACTAGAACCCAAACAATGATCCCCACTCATCTAATAGAGTCTCTCTGCCCCCGCCACCTGCGGGGCAACCCCCGCCGGGACCCCATTGTTGCCTAAGCCGCGGGGTGCCCGGGGGCGGACCCCGCAGACTCCGCCGGCTCCGCCCACACCTTTCCAACTTAGCCGCGGCTCAGCCGGGAGAGCTTGGGCGCGGGCCCCTTCATCGCTCGCCCCCACCCACCCTGGTTGCTGCTGGGGAGTGGGCGAGGACCATGAGGGCTGGCCTCTTTATTTGTCTCCTAATTCTCTCCCCAAGGCTGCTTAGGCGCGTGGTGACACAAAAGAGGGGGACTTGGTGGCAGCTCAGCAAGAGTCTCTCCGATGAGAGTTGTCATCCGGAGGTTCCTCTCTCCGAGACCCCTAGAATTCCCCCCAGGCTGCGGCTATTGGAGCGGCAGGGGCCATGTACGGGTTATTTAGGGTGCCGCAGAGAGGTGGTGCAGGTGACAGGGTGGAGCCGAGAAGGCCCAGGGCCAGGGGCGGGGGCAGGGGTGGGGCCGGGTGGGGCGGGGTGGCGGCTCCACGGACCCACCCCCTGCCGCTGCCCAGGCTGGCTAGATGAGGGTTGGGCAGTGGGTGTTGCGTTCTACCTCTGTGATCGGGGAGGGGTTAGTTTCCCACAGGGGATTTCAACCATCACACTCAGAGCCCGCCTCCTAATCCTCCGGCAGAGCGGCTCGGGGCCCCATTTTATGGCAATAAAGCGACTTAGCGCCTGCTGAGCGAGCCCCTCCCCGCCGCCGCCCCCGCCCTCGGCCCCACCCCGGGGCTCGCCCGCAGCGGCGGGGCTTTGTTTCTGGGGAGGAGGACCCGGAGCTCTTTTGTTTGGGGGTTTGCTGTTTTCACCCCCCCAACCCTACACACACCCCAACCTCACCCCACCCCGCCCCACCCCCTGCGACTCTCCGATTTCCTGAGCTGCGGGCTGCAAAGGGAGGAGAAGCAGCTTCTTGCAACCCCCTCGGCTGGGCCCCGGGGTAATTTGATGCGGGCCTGGCGTGGCTCCCCACGTTAGACCCGGGCTCGCGTCTCGGCAGCCTCCACCCACCGGCCCACCCTACATTTAGCGCATCATGTGATCCGGGTAAGTCATTTGCAAGTACAACAGTTCCCTGGGTTGCCCCCCATTCATTTCCTGAGAACTGCAGAGAGCAGCTGAGAGGCTCTGCTTGTGCGTGTGCGTGTGAGTGTGCGCGGGTGACGCCGTGTGAGTGTGTGTGTGTGTGTGTGTGAGTGTGTGCGCGAGTGTGTGCGCGCGCGCGTGAGAGAGAGAAAGGGCGAGAGAGAGAGAGAGAGAGGGGGACTCTGTGTGAGGGAAAGAAAACAATTTCTCCTGCTCTGCAGCTTCTGTTCAGGTCTGTGCCGATTCCGTTTTTTTTTTTTTTTTTAATCAAAATAAACAACCCCCTCCCTTTTTTTTTCCGCCATCCCAAATCAGATCGTATTCTCTTAACATGTTTTATTTTCCTTCTGTCATCTGCTCAAGTTAAATCATTTTGGTTGGTCTGTGTTCTTAAAGGGGGAGGAAAGTGTTGGGAAGCGGGAGGGGGTCGGGGAAGGGCGATGCTATTGCCTAGCCAGGAGCGGCGGTAGGATTCGCGGAGAAGAAAGAGGGAGGTTACTTGTCCCACTCCCTAAACATTTTTAAAAGAACTTAGCAAGTAACGTGAATTAAGCAAATGCTTTGCTCCCCCGACTGGAATTGTTGGTTGCAGTGTTTGCCCGACAGTTGCCAAGGATGAGAAATAAATCCCCAGGGCTGAATCGGAAAGGGGGGGTACGGGGGGGGTTGTCGTGGAAGTAGTTGGTCCCTAGGAATGGATGGGCTGAATGAATAGCCACACAGGGGCCGAGCCGTGCGGGCGGCGTATGAGCTCTGGAAGAGTGGAGGGGAAGGGGTTAAGGAGGAGATAAGATTGCTGGCATGAATAGTAGTCCTGGCGCTACATTTATTATTGTCTCTGGTCGTAATGATGTGGAACTGTCACTTGCTACTGTGCCTGGTCCATGGGAGTAGCCAGGGGCTGGCCTGTGGCTGTTATTTTCAATTACGAAGGACCTGGATGGAGTTGACAAGGGACAACTTTGTAAGGCCACCTGGGCCGAGAAGCCCGCGGAGCTGGCCTAGGAGCCACTTCTAGCCTTGGACGCTCAGCTAAGAGGGCTAGGACTTGACCTCCAGCGACGTCAGTTGGTGTTCATATTAGATGCTCTTCTACCGAGGAGAATCAATTCTGCTTTTGTTGGGTACAGAGCTGCCTCTCAGAACTTTGCAAACTTTTATCTTTGAGGAAAAGGGTGGGGTGCACTCAACAGTTTTGTTTCTTGGTGCGTTTGAGGCAAATACTTGGAAAAAGTATCAATTCCTTTGTTACATGCGCTGTAGCGTCCCAGCCCCCTCCCCCCCCCCTCTAGTTTTGCAGACTTTACTAGTAATTGCCCTAATTCGGCTGATAAAAGCTGAAATGTTGAGTTCAAGAGTATTAGTACAACGGAATGTATAATCTGGATAAACAGTTTCTGTGTTTAGTATTGTCAGCTCTCTAATTTAACTGTACAGATGGCTTAAATCTCTGTTTTGTATGGATTGTTTTAAATAATTCTACTGTCTAATAGAATTCTCGGCTGAGCACTAAGATATTTTAACTTGGCATTAGCATTCTGTTTCCCTGTAACATGGGAGAGACAGGCAGAGGCTCTATTTACATTTAGTGAATGTGCATCTAGGTGCCATGTAGACATCTGCCAATCAAATACACGTCATTCTGCAAATCCACCTCGACGCCTTCATGCCTCTTTCTTAGTAGTGGGAAGAGATATTTAGATAAGTAAATGCTCTGAAAGACATTTGGTGGCTTTTAGGAAGCCGCAGCTTCTGATGGGAAGAGGAGTGGTCACTTCAATGAGAAAATAAACCATCATCCTAGACACGCTTTTAAAACTGGCATTTAATTAACATAGGGGGACCATTCCTCCATAAGAAAAAAGCCTGTCTGCTGGCTACTCCTTATCTGAATGTTGGTTATATTAAACAAACAAACAAACAAAAAACCAGGTAGTAGTTGGTTATGTAAAGAGTATATTTTTAGGTTTGAAAATTGTAACTGTAGCTTGTTGTTACTTACAGGATGCTGGAAGTCAGACATTTCAATTGTACCACTGGTCAATCTTGATAGACTAAGTCCCGGAAGCTCATTTGCTTTTGAGACAGAGCAATTTGAGCATTTAAATATTGGCAAGAATGTTTACTTACATTTAGAAAAAAAGGTTTATTATGCTAACTCTTAATTAATATGAAATATACTTAAACCAGCCAAGTTAAAATATTTTCACATGAAAATTTAATTTACGAACTGCATCTGTTTAACTAACATAGCTGTCTTAGGGTAAATAAAACATTCTTGAGGATTTCTGTTGGTTACTGAAGTCCTTCAGTTATTTGTCTACTACTTAGCCATATTTCAAAGAAACTTTGGTCAGCTCAACTTTAATAGGGAATGCTTTTTATGACTGTTTATTGAATGAAAATTGTTGTCTCCTCCCCCCACCCCACCCCCTAGAAAGTACTTTTCAAGAAACCCGTGTCCTCTGGGAGGAAATGGTCCTGGTCTAGCAGTTGAGACCTTGACCTTAGCAACTCTTGGCTGGTTGTTTGTTTCAGCTGCTGCCTGTGTGTGCTCCAAAAGCGTAGGTGGTACAAGCACCCTTTCTCCTAGGGTGCTTCATGTTCAGTCCCCAGAGCGTGCGCATAGCTAGAGTCTATGATGTTGTGACCATGCCTACATATGTATGTTGTTTAGAATTTTCATCTGGCTTCTTGTGAAGGGGAAACATATTTTCAAAGTCAGATCTTAAACACGAAGCAGTCTGTTACCAACATAATGAAATTACTTATTTTAAAACTTAGTGTGTTTTATCTTAGCAAAGGTGGTTTAACTACTTTGTCCTTCAGCCCCTGTACTCAGAACTTTGAAATGGGAGGTGTTGATTAATTTGTAGTTGTGAGAAATCTTATCCAGGGAGGTGGTACTTCTAATAGCTGATGATATTAAATTGTCCTGGGTATTTTTCCCAGTTAATACAAAATGAAAAGTATGAAATTTCATATTTTTTAAGTTAAATAACATTAAAATAATTCTATAAAATTGAGATGCTAGACAATATGTTTGCTTATACTTGGGAGAAGCATTATTAAGTGTTTTGGGTTCATAAATGTAGTTGCAATATATGTGTATCAATAAATCGTAATTCTACAAAAGTTGTAATAGCACACACATTGTTATTATTATTATTGATTTTATCCATTGTGCTTGTGTGTGATTAATGAACAAGAGCTAAGAATCTCCAAATTAATACCACTATTATTTTTTTTGTTGTTTACAAAGTAACATGTTTTTTTATAAGTTCTGATATGGATTGCAGCTTCTGTCCCATTTACATTTTAAAAATAAATACAATGGCAGACTGGAAATACTTATATTTTGCCTCTTTCCCTTTTTAATGTAATCCTGGCGGGACTTTACCCACTCTGTCACTGCCCTTCAACTCCTGATCCTCCTGCCTCCACTTTTTGGGTGCAGGGTCGGCATGTGCCACCATATCCAGCTTATTTTCCTTATTAAAAAAACAAAAACAAACAAACAAAAACTCTAGAATGATTTCATTTTTCAGCTTGTGAGTTATTCACAGCTTTTGGCTTTAAGGGTGTACAAAATGTAAGAGTAAAGATATTAAAATTAAGTCACTGGCAACACCCTCTAACAATGGCCTTACCTCATCGGCCACACCCTCTCCACTCCCAGAAGCAGACTAGGAGCTGACAGATGGGTCTTGCCCTGTATCTGGAAGGTCAGCCACATGAGGCTCTGACATACCTGCTTGGGTTCTAATTCTTTGGGACTTCAGTCCATCAGAATTCCTTTTTGGGGGCCCACACAAACCACACCCAGTCTGAAGTCAGCCACTGACAAGTGATCTGGAATAAATGGTTGCATTCTCCATATAGTCTCAGTAATGATGTTACAAAAGGTTAGGGTGTTTGTTGGTTTGTTTGTTTTGTTTTTATTTTTATTTTATTTTTTTCTCCCACAGAGTGGCTACTTGAGAAATTATACTGCCTTATAAAAATTTGCTTTGGTCTGGCAGCAGATTATAATATCCAAAGAAAGAACTGTGCTCTGTTTCCCACTTCCTTTTGTTCAACTTAAAGCCCTTTTAAAAAATATTAGTTACAGATTTACAGATAGACACTGTTTACTTAGTTTGTTGCTATTTTAGAAGAGATTTTAGTTTATCACTATTTCACACATGTATACAATGTATCTTGATTATTTCTATGGCTACCAGCTCTCCTTTCTCTTCATGAACACCCCCCAATATACATTGTCCGTGTGTGTGTGTGTGTGTGTGTGTGTGTGTGTGTGTGTGTGTGTGCGCGCGCGCGCGCACACGAGCGCGCGCTCCTTGGAATGTTGACCTATCTGGTTGGCTTGTCCTTGTGCAGGTCTTGTGCAGGTAAACCTTGCTGCATTGAGCTGGTCAGTGCAGTAGCCATGTCCTGTCCAGATGATTGCCTTTCATAGCACTCTTAACCTTTACCCCCTCTCTTCCTCAGTTTTTTGTTTGTTTGTTTGGCTTGGGTTGGGGGAGGGGAGCAAGCGTGGTTGCTCAGGCAACAATGCAGAGGTTCCAGTTAGGGTTGAGCACTGAACAGTCAGTCACTCTCTGCTCCTTGTTACTGGTCTTGTAGTAATTGTTGTTGCATATTCTTTTATACTTACCAAACTGGTTCAAACAGTATGGATGTCTCAATATGGAGAGAGTAGCAGGGAAGTTTTGGGGTGGTCCTGCTACATGGGACATGTGAAAACAAACATTTGGAGTGTTCAAAGACACTTTTATTCCCCCACTGAAAGCTGTGATTGCTGTCCGCTGGTTTTGACAGAGATTGTGTCCAAGGTACAGCAGTTACTATGGTTTTCAGAGTATATAGCTTCTTATATTTTTTTTGTGATGATGCATGTGTATACATTACATATGTATATCAGTTTGATACTTATGCATAAATATATTTATAATTTATATTTAAGCATGTGTTATTTATATCTATGCATATTCTCTGTTTGTATTGGTAGTTTGCCCTGCCCACCATAGATATTATAACCAGTAATCATAGTAAAATGTGACCATGCATATGTAAAACAGGGGAAACATGCAGAATAGTCAGATTCCGCATATAAGTAAGCGCCATTCTCAGATTAACGGGCTAATTCAAAAGAGAATATAAAGTAATCCGTGAGAAATATACCAAGATAAATTACTGTACAATTACTGTAAAATACTATGTGTGCTTTTGTCTGAAGACAAGCAGGATGTATTAGGGTAAGGCCCTGAAGCAAAAAGGAGAATACTCATTTTCTCAGGTCCCCTCTACCAGTGAGCACCCTGGAAGGAGAGCATGGTTTTGGTAGCAGACACAATTTGAGTGTTTTTCTTGTTTCCCAGATTTGAGATAACCTTGGTGACTTTTTTGAACTGTGGTGAGGGTTACGTGAGGAAGTGAGGACCAGAGTCACCCAGGAGAACTATTAAGCCCTGGTGCTGTGACCAACGTGACTGGACCTCCACTCACCCACTTCTACTACCACTACCAAACCAGAGATGTACTTTACAGCTTCCCACAGTGAACATGTGAGTGACAGGTGAGGAGGAGGCGTTTCCAAGGGCGAGTAGAGAACTGTTGACTGTCAGCGGTCATAGATTTGATTCGCTCCTCTGCTACCCGAGATTTGTTGTGTGACCCTCAGAAAGTCAAGTCTTAAAAAAAAGAAGTTGCTACAGATCTGGTATAAAAATAACTGACTCTTAGTATGTATGCATGAAAGTAACTGACTGTTAGCATGTATGTAATATGGGTGACCTATCTGACCTCTTCAAAACAAAAATATGTAAAACACATTAGAATGAGCATTTGGAGAAAGCTGGGTGATACGTAGCAATGATTATTTGTTGAACAAATTCCTTGCAGCTGAATAAATGGTTGAGTTTGTAACGATGCTCGATGCGCAAGCATGAGGACCTGGGTTCAAATCCCCAGCACTGACTTATCCATTACTTCAGAGTTACAGGGGGGAATTTTGGTGGATCTTCGGAACTTACCAGCCAGCTAGTCTAGCTAATCGGTGAGTGCTCGGTTTAGTTAGGGATAGAGGAAATTACCCAGTATCACTGGCTTTCACACACGTATGTGTATGCACAGTTGCAAGTACAAGTGCACAGAGACACATGAATATACGCATGTACTACACACAGTCACATATATACAAATTGTAAAACTAAAATCAAAAAGAAGACCTTCAGACTTTTAAAAGAAGTTATCCATATAGAAGAACAACCCATATAGAAAAAAATCTAATTAAATTTGTGATTTATTGTAGAATGGAGAACAGAACCTCTGTCTATTCTAGGGACTACGCTGTGTCTCAGACAGGGCTCGGAGTGCACAGTAGAGAGGAACAGGTAGTAATGGAGGGCTTATCTAAAAATACATCGAGCATGTTTTATTTATAGTCACATTTTCCTACGATGTATGCTTCATTACATATATAAATTTGAGAGTGTGAAAACCATTCATTGACATTTCTCCCCAGCTATAGTTTGTCAAGTTAAGGAAATAACAACAAAGTTGAATTATTCTCTGCCTGAACACTGTCATCTTCCAAGGGCAAAGAATTCCTTCTCAAATGACCTCACCTGTCTAACTCCTTTAGGCTCATTCCTGTCTGTGTGAAAGCCACAGCCGTGAGCGTCACTATCACGTTCTGTGGGATTCTGCTTTATTTACCGCCTGCTGTTATAGAATTCACGAAATTCTAGTCTCTGTTCCCTGGTCCTGAATATGGGGCTTCTGGTGGCTTGTTTGCTTGGGTTTCTCCCAGTAACAAGCGCCTAGAGAGGAGAGAAGGAGCAAATTCTTCGTACTTACTTTACTTGCATTGTCACACAGAGCCTAAAGTGACGACCACCATGGACATGGTGAAATACTCATTAAGAGAACTGACTTGAGGATGATCCATACTAGGGTCCTGTAGGCAAACACCCTTGCCGTAGTCTTCTCCCTCCTAGCCTACCTGATTCTCTCCAGCTGCATGCATTCTTTTTTTGTCACCTAGTTCTCTAGTTTGCCTGAACTAAAAAGAAAAAAAAAAAATCTAATTGTAAAAAGAAGCCCTGTAATGTGTCAGGGTCAAACAGGATAGACTATAAAACATCAGACTGTCTAGTTTTTAGCTCAGTAAAGTTAAGTCTTTCCTCCTAGTTTACTCACTTGTAAACAAAACCCCAAAACAAATTATCTCAACACAGTGGTCTTGAAGATCAAAATACGCAGAAGGCGCCAAGTGGGAAATTTTACACATTTTCAGTGTCCAAGAAATGCTTGTGCTCCAGTGTGTAGCTTACAGTGTCTTACAGGTGAATACTCACTATGCTGGCTAGCTCTGTGTCAACTTGACACAGTGGAAAGGAGGGAAATTCAGTTGAGAAAATGCCTCCGTTAAAGCTAGCTCTAAGGTATTTTCTTAATTAGTGATTGATGGGGTAGGCGCATCCCATTGGAAATGGTGCTATCCCTTGGCTGATGGTCCTGGGTTCTGTAGGAAAGTAGGCTGATTGGGCCCTGGGGAACAAACCATTAAGCCATTCTCCTCCATGGCTTCTGATTCAGCTCCTGCCGCTGGTTCCTGCCAGGTTGAGTTCCTGTCCTGGTTTGACTAAAGAGGGCTGTTCTTCTTGGCTCTTCCTCTGTACTGCACAGGTTAGACACGAGGCTTTGCCTATGGCAGCTTATGTAATGTATTCTCTTAGCAAACACATATTAATGAAGGTCGATGCTCAAGTAATCAGCCCCTGAGTGGTTATGCAGCGATCTGTGAAGTTACCTTTAACCCATTGGACTTGACTTACTAACATTTAATGGACGGATCTTTTGGACTATTTCAGGATGCTGCTCTTTTGCCAAATAACAGCCCTTCTCCTACCGACTTTGCACTTTTGGCAATAGTTTAAAATTTTTCTTTGAAACTTTTTGTTCTAACAAACTGAATGGAAAGGGAGAAAGTTAAGGTGTCGCCTCTCGCTGTGAGCAAAAGGGTTGTTGTTTTGATAGGCAGTGGGGACAGCCGCCATTAAATGCTTAGTATTTAATGTATTAGCGAGTGGGAATAACGGAAACAACCAATGAAGGCGAGAAAGATCAAGGTTACAGAACGTACAAGGTTTCTCCATTTTAGTTATTGTTCTTAGCTGAATGTATACATTATAGGTTTTGTAATTTTTCCGTTGTGCACAGGAATAAATCATTAAACATTAATTTGTTCTTTGGACTTTCACATATTTGAGTTTTTTAAAACAGTTTGGTTTCTAAAAAGGACATGTCTTCCTTTAGTGAACATCCATTGATAATTTCATCTGTGTTTATGCCAGATAATATGTGTGTCCTATATCACATGACACATAGTAGGTATGAGCTATTTATATCATATGATTTCTACTTTGCTGTAGATGTTGTACAGTGATTTCTATCTCGCTGTATTTTGATGTCATGAGCTACTTTGCTTTCAACCTGGACTGGTTTCACCCCTCATTACAAAACTTGGTGGTTTCCTGCTCCTGGGCACTTACCATATTGATGCTGAATTTAGTGCTGTCCCCAGATCAGCTTAGCCAGCCACATGTAACTTATAGCCTCTGGCCTCAAACAACTCTCCTGCCTCAGCCTCCCAAGGAGCTGGAACTAAGTTCTATACTATGATTTTATTTTACAGAGTTTCTAGCAAATTAGATTAGAGTTAAATAATGTATTCATAGCCAATAGCCAGTCAGCTGTAGAGTGGAGATTTGAACCTGAGAAGGCCCCTGCTCTTTGCTCTAGTTACTCTCATCTCCCATAAGCAATGGTAATAACAGATAAATAGTGTTTATGGACTGTGTCATTTTATTTGGCTATAGATCATTTTGGCTTACTACCTTTGCTACAGTGTTTTCTCCAACAGAGAAGCCAGTGGTTTGTTGATACGCATATTGAAACAAATCACGAGGCCTAACCCACAGTTCTTTAGGAGGAGGCTTCTGTAGGCTGATGCACGGCAGTGATAATAAAAGAGCAATAGATTCTGCCTAATGCCCATTCTGCTAGTAGCTAAGGCAATTAAAGCTGGAGGGATAGTAGATGTAACCAAGCGTCAGTTTTATGCACAGTATTGCGCATCCTCAGTTGGCCTCCATTTTTATTTCTAGCCTCCCTTGTACATGTAAGCACACAGCATAACGAGTGTGATATTAGCATTTCTGAGCTGACAGTCGGGCTGGGAAGTGAAGGTTGTGTAGAGAGCTACAGAAAAAAAAATCTGTGATGTGCTATAAGTTGCTTGCACAAAGTACACAGGAAGAAAACTGTTTTTTGTTGGGAAATTAAAGACTTCAGGGTTTTAGTGGGTACGTACTGAAATTCATTTATAGAAGGAGTTTATTTACTTACTTTTTAAATTAAACATTGCATTTATTATGTGTACATTTATGGTGTGTGTGTGTGTTGGGAGGCACATGCCGTAGGTACCTTTGTGCATGTGAAGGTCAGAGGGCAACACATAGAGATTGGAGGGCAACATGGAGGAGTCAACTTTCTCCCTCTTCCATGTGAGTCCTGAGAAATCAAACTCAGGTCCTCAGGCTTGGTGGCAAGTGCTTTTTTTCCCAGAGACCCAAACTCATCAACCTAAGTTCACTTTTTTTTTCATAGAAAAAGTAAATATTCACATGATGAATGCAACCCAAAAATATATTTGGCAGCTGTGGTGCTTTCTCTCTTATCTTTGGGAACTGATGGCTTTATTGTGTTTTGGCAAATGTCTTTGCTTTGCAATCTCACCAGAAATTTTTCTTTTCCAAAATTAGAATTTCCTAGCATGTGCTTGGCCGGTAGGATATATGCTGTTCTAATGAGTTTAGGGAAGGTTTATTTGAGTTACAGAAATAGTAATGACTAATACAGTTTCAAAACCATTCTTTATCCAAACCTATCTCCTTTATGAAACTCTAGTTTACTGGTTAAGACATTTCATGTATGAATTGTTTAAATAATGGGACTTTGAGCCTTGACAAATATGTTGTCTATGTAGATATAAGGGTAAGAACAATAGAAGGAAAGACCTGATAACATAAACCTTAGAGGGAATCACAGTGCATTGCGATGCATCACCTTTTGCTGGAAGGATTTGGAAAGGGAGCTTCAGGTGAGAGGATAGTTCAAAGGTCACATTCTGTGGCTTTATACGAGCTGTTTTGCTCATGTAATCATCAAGCTTTTCATTTTGAGGCGGCATACGATGAGATAAATGAGCTTTTGATGGAACTTTGCGTTCAACTGAGCGCTCTGCTCAGTTTTGGTGTAATTAGCGTGGCATGCTACACCATGCTAAATCTCTAAGCTGAAGGAGTGACTGACAGTCCTGTAGTTATAGATAGCCTGAAAGTTAAGAGGGTTGAGGAGTATGGGGTAGTGCCTGATGGTTTACAGAGTGATATTAGTTTGGTCATGATAGTTCTGTGAGGTGGAAGGAATTTATGGTATCTATTTTGTTGATGTAGCTTTTAAGAGAAGAGAGAGGAGTAAGGTAAATCAGAAGGTGACAAAGCCAGAATGGGAACTGTAATTCCCCAAACCAGTAAACCAGTGGTTTTAATGTAGTATTTTTTTGGTTCATTTCAACACTCTCTCTACATTTCTTTAGCCTCAATAGCCAGACCTTTGGAAGACCACCTTGCACAAAAGAGGCGTTGCCACCTACCATGTGGTGGGAGAAGTTCCATTAGCTCATGATGAATTCTCATTCCCTTCTAACATGCATCCTAAGAAAACTTCACACAGGAAATCAAGAGTCAACCTAAGGTTATCTGGAAGGGTGTGTGCAGTTAGGTTATCTGTCCTCTGGAGGACTGGATAGAGGTGGCTCACCATAGCCCCTTACCAGGGCTACTGCCAGGTGCTGACTCTGTGAAGGTTGCCAGAACACAAGCATCATCCTAAAGGACAGATGATCTGAGTCCACAGGAAGAGCCAAGTTAGCATATTTGGAGGCAGATTGCCTTCTTTCTTTAGATCATCCATGTATCTAAAACATATCACAGATATTTGAAGATTAATGTTTCAGATAAAAGTACTTTTATCAGACTTGGGGGTTTTCTTTTGAACATGGTTTGTATGTAATGTCAGCATGAATGCTACAACTTTGATGACCTGATCTAGCCCCCACACTAATAGTTTCTCCAGCCCTCAAATGGGACTTCGTTCCTCCAGGACTAACTTGCACTTAACATGATCACAACTCACGATCTATTGAAAGTAAGCTTGGCTTGTAGAAACTCGTCTTCAAGGGAAGGATTAATGCTCATGAGTGTGTCTCCTCACTAAGTGTGTTCTTAGGGCGATAACATCTCTTAAGAGAGATGTCTCTGTGGTTAGGATGTTTGCTGCTCTTGCAGATGACCACAGTGCCCATGTCATATGGCTTGTATCTCTGGGTCCAGAAGAACCAGTGTCCTCTTCTGGCTTCTTCAAGCATCCCTGTACATACACACACAGATACATGTATATACACATTAAAAATGTATGTTCAAGTACAGAGACTTTAAAGCACTTTTTTTCCTGAGCTCTTTTCTGTTTCACTTAGCATCCCTTCCCTTTCTGGCCAACAGTAGCATTCCTTTTGTTTGTAAGTTGGGCCTCAAGAACATTATATGTCCCTCTACAGTTTGCGTCATGTCTTTAGGTATTAGTAAGATGTAGAAATGCAAGGTGGTTGTGGTCACTGATTACAGCAATGAGATTTTTTTTTACTAACTCATAATTTTTCATTCAGCACTGCCTAAGAAAAATGTTTTAATATGGCTTCTACAAAGCTAACCATTAAAACCAATATGGTACAGTGTTCACATGTATTGTTAGTCCATAGTCTCCTCTGACATTGATTTACTAATTAATTACTTTGTATCTAGTTCTTGCCGTGAAGGCCCACGTTGAAATGTCTTTAGAGTTGTACCCTCATAGCCCAATGGGATAGATTCCAGTGAAGTGTATTAGCTTCTTTTTCTATTGCTGTGAAAAAATACTTTGGCAAAAGCAAGCTAAGGCAGAAAGGTTTCTTTTGGGCTCAGGGTTGCAGACTACAGTTCATCATGACAAGAAGTGGGGGCAGCTGGTCACATCCGGTCCATGGTTAGAAAGGAAAGGGAGATGAGTGCTTTTGCTTAGCTAACTTTTTCTTTTTTATACTGTGCAGCCTAGGGAATGCTGCCACTCACAGTGGGTGAGACTTCCTACTTTAAGTAACCTAAAGATAATTCTAAATCCCCCATAGTCACACCCAGAGGCCAGTCTCCAAATGACTGTAGGACTCATTAAGTTAACAGTTAAGATTTATCATCACAAAGATTCAAAATCTGCATTTGACTTTGGTTCTCATAAAAGTTATGACATTGCTTTGTAAAGGGTTTAAGGGTTCCCATCTCACAAACAGTACAGTCAAGTACTCTTGCCCTGAAACCTCTTTAGCAAAAGTAAACACTCTTCTAGTCTGATAGTTGTATAGTGTTATGTACTTTGAACTTCAGTTAGCACTTCCCGATGGCTAGTGATGTTGAGCATCTTTCAATGGAGATTTTGAATTATGCTAAGAATTGACTTTCATAGGCTTTGTGTATTTTTTTCCTTAGTAAGTTTTCTTTTGTGGAAATTTATTATATAGTATGTTTGTCTGATATACTTGTATTGCAGATAACTCTTCAATAATTAATCTTTTGTCTCCTAGTTTGTTAATATAACATTTAGTTTTTTATGTGGATAATTTTTGCCTTTGTCAATCTCAGGGTCTTCTCTATTGGTAAAAGAGACATGTCACCGATAGCTAGATTTACTCTAAAGGTCTTTTTATATGTGCTCTTTGAACTTGACTGTGATTCTAAAAGCAGGGCTCTGTTTTTATTTCTAGATGTAGATCTGTACTTTTGTGTCCTTGTTTTTGAAATGTGGTGTCTTTCCCCTACAGCATTTAAATTCCACATCTGTCGTATCCTATGCTCTGTATCCTCTCGGCTGGTGCTCTTCCATTAAGAACTTTCTTAGCTCTTTTCAGACATATACTTAAACATAAAGGAGTATGTAACCCTTCTTCTTACTTCTCTTTGGCTAGAAATCCACAAAAACCAAACAAGAAAGCCTACCCATTATGACCCTAAATAAATTTCACTTAATTACATATAACCTGAGATAGTAAACACTTTAATGTTATTTGTTGTGCATTGTTCTGCCTTGATTAACAAATGCTAATACTTCTCTGTTTTCTCATGTACTTTTTAGACTTTAGAAATATTTTAATATTCTACTTGTGATAGTCATTTTTCTTTTACTTAAATTTCTTTATAAGAACATTCTTGTTTCTGACTACTATGTACCTATTGAAATATAGTTTTCCTTTTTAGTTGGTTAATTTACAGAATTAACTTTTAGCTATCTATTTACTAGTTTGGGGAATATACTCTTTGTAAAATTGATACTTTTTTTTATTAAGGTATAGGAATATTCATCAATGAGACCATCTGGGGTTGAATTTCTTTTTCTTTTAAATTTAAAACTATGTATTTGGAACTGAGAGATGGTTCAGCAGCTGTTCTCATAAAGGACCTGAGTTCACCTCTCAGACCCAACAAAAGTACCTCTCAACCACTTGTAACTCTGGATCCTTGGGATCCAACCTCCTCTTCAGGCCTCTACAGGCCCCCTGAATCCACATGCACATAACATACCCGCACAGACATTTGTGCATACACATGTTTAAAACCATAAGTCAAGCTACAAATTACTTTGAGTAACTGATATACCCACAATTTTAAACTATAAATTCAACTTGTATAATCAACAGAACACTTTAAATGATAAATTCAGTTTGTATAGTTGATGGAAATTGTTTCTTGACTGAACCTTCTTATTTTATAGCTTAAAGGAAATAACTTTTCCATTAAAGTTATAGGAAGTATTAATGTATTAATAGATGTCCATACATCTTTTTTTTGTTGTTGTTAATATATGTAGGGCCAGCAATAATCTCCACCTCTTTGTCTCTGTCTTTCTAGTAGTAGTAGTAATAGTAGTTGTAGTTGCAGTTGTTGTAGTGGCGGCCAGTGAGTCCTCCCCCGACCCCCATCTTGACTGATATGACTAAAGTTTGTTGGTTTTATTGAAATTGTAATGTGACCAGTCTTTGGCTTCACTGATTTATTTTAAATTTATTTTTCTATTTTCTATCACATTGATACCTTCTGTTTATTATTTTCTTCCTTCTTTCCTTGCAGGTTTAATTTATTTTCTCTTAGCTTCTTAAAATGGATAAGAATATTGATTTAAGAACTTGTATGATCATTTAATGTTAAAAAAAAAAAAAGCTGCTCTGAGCATGGTTGTTTTAAAATTTTATCTGCCATATCTGCTAATTTCCATTGTGATTACATCTTGCATCCTGGGTTATTTATTATTGTAGCATCAGTAATCAGATATTTGAGGATCTTTTTTCTTATATATTTCTCTCTTCTTTGATTTCCAGTTGTTTTCTTAATTAAAAGAAAGCTGTATACTTTATATAGCTTACTGCTTTAAAAATGTTGCTGACATTTGTTCACAAATGGGTCACAGTGTGGTCTAATTTGGTAAACATTAATATCAAAAAGAATATATACTCCTTGTTGGGTGGTGGTGATATATAGGTTAGGTAACGTTGGTCAGAACGTGTAGAATGTATTTTGTGCTCTCTAGCAGTGCTTCTCAACCTAAGTAAAGCTGTGACAGTTTAATACAGCTCCTCATGGTGTGGTGACCCTAAACCACAGAATTATTTTGTTGCTGCTTCATAAGTGTAATTTTGCTGCTGTTATGAATTGTAGTATAAATATCTGTTATGCAGCCCCTAAAGGGGCGGCATTGCACATTTTGAGAACTGTTGCTCTCCAGGGGGTGATACTTGGTTCTTCTGAGTTGTTAGGAAGGGAGCCCTTAAGCCTTGTGAATCTCTAGGCCTCTGTTTTAAATTCCATCAGCCTTTGCTTTTTGCATTTTAAATCTGTCAACTGTTCATAGATGTAGAATTGTTACGTTTTCTTGATAAACTGACCTCTTGGTCATTATGCACTGTAACTACTTTTCTTGTTAAGAAATTTATTATAGGTTGTACCTTTTAAAAATCTACCTTTAGTGGTTGATTCTGGGGATTGAACCCAGACCCTAGAAATAAGCTGAGCAAGCACTTTACCACTGAGCCCACTTGACCAACACAATATCTGTTTCTTTTTGTTGTTGGTTTTTTTTTTTTTTTTTTTTTTTTTTTTTTTGACTAAGTTCATACTTTTAAACTGGCAGCTGTTTTCTCTTTGCCTCATTTTTTTCTCTTATTTCATGACTTTTCTTGCCTTCTTCAGCTGAGGGATTTTGTTTATTGTTTGTATTCTGCTTTATTGCTACCCCTGGATTATTAAAGATGTTTTCCTCATATATCAATATTTAAACAGTTAGTAGCTACCCATGGGTTTCTAATGTACATCACCAAACTTCTCTATTTACTTCTTGTATGATGTCAGCATCTTATTACAGGACGCTGCCATTTTTTTTTTTTTTCATGGTTTGTGGCTGGGAAGATGGCTTCATTAGCAAAGTGCTTGCCATGCAAGCATGGAGACATGAGTTTCATGCGTGACATCCATGTAAAATCCCATAGGTAGCACATGTCTGTAATCCTAGCTCTGGAGAATAAGCACCAAGGGATTCTGTGTCATGCTGCCCTGCTTTGCGGAATGACTGAACCCTGCACTGAGTGACACACCTCATCTCAAAGACCTGATATGACCCTCTGCCCCCAAGTGCCTGCTCATCTGTTTACAACATGCACACATGTAGTTAATATTCTACATGTCGTCCAACTACTGATTTTCTTTCGAATGTAGAGAGTAGGCATCAAAGCCATGAAGATTTTGATCATGTCTCTTTGCTTTCCTAATGATGACTTTTCAAAAACAGTCATTTAGTTCTCTAATTTTTTCTTTAGCTATCCTAACGTGATCCAACAGATATATGAAGGTTTTACAAGTTCATCATCTATCTGGAAGGCAATGCAGACTGTGCTGTATGATCATGTCTGGAGGCACCACTTCTTCGTAATTTATTTGGTCCAGGGCCACAGCCCATGAGACAGTGGTGATTGCAACAGTGTGGATTCTCCCTCCTCACTTAACCTTTCTGGACACAATCTTATTGATGTTCCCAGATGTTGGTCTTCAATATAATTCAGACCTCCTTGCTCATAATGCATCTTATATGACCCAGTGTGTGCTTCTGTTTAGACACAAATATCTAATTTTTGTGGAAGAGTTGGGGATAGACGTAAGAGAGCTGGAGGGGTCAAGGACCCCATAGGTGAACCTACAGAGTTAGTTAACCTGGGCCCATGGGGCCTCGCAGAGCCTGGCCTGGGCTACCAAACAGGAAGCATCCAGGAGCTAGACCTAGACTCTATATCCATTTGTTGGAGATGTGCGTCTTCGTCTTCATCTGAGTCCTCTAACAAATGGAGCAGATGTCCTGCCATTGATCTGCCTGGTTGGGCCTCAGTGAGAGGGTATATACCTTATTCTATGGGGAAGGGGAGGGCTCAATAAGGGGGAAGAACTTGTCGAGTTGGGACTGGGAAGAGAAGTGGGAGAGGGGCTGTGATAGGGATGTAGGTGAAAAAAAATATGTTTGAGGAAAAAGTTAACCCAATGAGAACGCAGGATACACTGCTTCCTTTTCTCCTTCTTCTCTCTTAACCACCAGGTCCTTTCATGTACCCTTGGCTCTTTCTCCCTCTCTTTATTTGTGTTGATTCACTTTTGATGACATTTTTGCCACTTTTTGTACATTTTTTAGAGCTTACCCCACGTGTACTAGGTAATCTATCTTTGCGGTGACTATTTACATAATGGCTTATTTTCCGCTGCTTCCTTTTCCCATCCGTCCCTCACTGAGGTGTCACTGCTGCTCTGATTCACTTGTTATTTAGTTAGAGTGATTCAGCATTTATATTATGAAGACTCAGCTCTTATAATTATCATGGAATCCTTGCTTATCCTCAAGTGGTCTCAAAGATTCCCCAGATCAGCGAGTTGTAGTGTGGTTCAATTTCTGTTTTCTCCCAGGCCACTTTGGAGCCTCTCTCTGGACCTTGTGATAATAAGTTTGATCCTACTCCATTTGTTTTCTTTGTATTTTGTAGACATAGCTATTTCTTTGTTTCTTCCTTGCTCCTTCCCACCACCCTGTCCTTTGCTGGCCTTTGTAGTGACACTGCTGTGTGAAAGGCAGGGAGCTGTAGATAAAGGTCTGCTGGAGGATTCTGGGAAGTTTTTCATCTACTTTCTTCACCATATGGACAGATACTTGAAAATGAAATTGTTCCTTGCAAGGTTGAGTCCAGGAGCAGCTGAAGGAAGGCAGTCATAGCTAGTACAATATAAACATGAAATGTTTGATGGTGGCCTTGAACAAACCATCTGGCTAGCTGAGCCCACAGATAAATCCCTATTCAAGACCTTGATGTTAAGTTGTTTTTCTTATGTAGTTGATGCATTTCTAATGGCCGTAATGATAATTTTTATTTGAAAAACCTCTTGTTTGTTTGTTTGTTTGTTTGTCTAATGACCTTGACAATTTAGGAATTTTACTGTCATATAAATTTATGTATGTTTCTCACTGATATTTCCTACTTCTTACAGAAGGTGTATTTGGCCTTCTGGTTCTGTCTTCCAGGTACTGCATCCTCCTGTTTCCTTCGCTTTTCTGGATGGGCCTATGCCTGGGAAAGTCCCTGTGCACATGTGTGTGCACATGCTTACTTGCACAGCATCTATAGTAATAAACCCTTATCTTGATAAGTCTTCTGCTTTTCTCCTTCACTTTTTATTTCATACATTTTATAATTTTAGTGATAAACCTAATTCCAGACATCATTTAATTTTATGCACAGAAATCTCATTATATCACTTTTGTGGATAAGGACTTTTTAAAAAGACAACAAGGAATTCACCTTGTGGAATTAATAGGTATGTGTGTCAGGGCCAAGAATCTAACACTGATAAATTTTGGTTACTCTGCTTTCTACTTTCTTCCACTTTTTAGGATACAAATCAAGTTCTTCATTGCATGGAACTATCTTGTTTGCATTTCTCTCTCTCTCTCTCTCTCTCTCTCTCTCTCTCTCTCTCTCTCTCTCTCTCTCTCTCTCTCTCCCCCCCCCCCGAATGCATATCTGTGATAGGTGATAGACTTTTTTAAGGATTTATTTATTTTTATGAAATAAATTTTCTTTATATTTATATGAGTACACTGTAGCTATCTTCAGACACACCAGAAGAGAGCAACAGATCCCATTACAGATGGTTGTGAGCCACCATATGGCTGCTGGGAATTGAACTCAGGATCTTTGGAAGAATAGTCAATGTTCTTCACTGCTGAGCCATCTCTCCAGCCCCTGTAGAGTTGGTTTTTAATGTCTAAGACCATAACCATTTTGAAGAGCTCAGTGGTTATTTTCTGGAAGATATTTGCTCTTTGATTTCACTTTCTCTAATGTTTTTCCTCATGATCAGACTGGATTATGGGGTTTTAGAAATCATGTCATAAAAGGGAAGTACTCTTTTCAGTGAACCCTTTCAGAGTCACCAACACACCAGCATCCTAAGATGACACACCCTCAAGGTACCTATTATGATTTTAACCTTGCTTACTTTTCCTGCCAGGTTTCTTCATAAAAGAAAGAACTTTGTAAAGTTGCCCTTCATACTCTAAGTTTGACCCACTTAAAAGATGCTGGTTGGGGTTAGGTAGTAACTACATATAATATTTGAAATTCTATAAGCTTTTCTCTTCCAATTATTTACTTTAAAATCTGTGGTAGGGTGGACAGGTTTATGATTATTGATGAGTGGATTTGTCATCAAACATATAATTTATTTTCTTACTCTGATTTTCCAGTTTGGGTTATAGAGCTTTTTCAGGTTTATTTCTCTAATATATATATATATATATATATATATATATATATATATATATATATGTGTGTGTGTGTGTGTGTGTGTGTGTGTGTGTGTATAATGAGCATGTTCCTATTTGCATTACATGATTCTCTAGGTACTCTGTGTTTTTCTACCATCAAATCATGTGTTGTTGTTTTACAGGTTCATTTTGTTGGATAAAGATATTTAGAGCTCTACATCTGGGGCTGGGGTTCTAGCTGCCTACTGGATTGGACACTTTTGTTATTGTTGATTGAAATTGGTCAAAACCAGTCAGCTCTTTTGTTTGTTTATTCATCTGTCTGTCATCTGTCTCTCTGTCTGTCTGTCTGTTTGTCTAGGAAATATCAGGAATTCTCATTGCACTTAAACCCTACTTCAAGTAGTTACATAGATGGTTCATAGATATAATGACATGCTATAATGACAGTCAGAAATGTAGAGTTTTACAGGTGCCTGCTGTTTTCCCTGGATTGTTCCTTTGTCAGTTGTTGTTATCTTGGTGCCTTGATATGGTTTGTAATGAGGGCTGTTTTACTCTAAGTTCAATTTCTGGATACATAGTATTGCTAGTACTACTTTGTAATTGAACTTTGATATTAAGAGTTTGTTAGTTTCATAGTTACTTTAAGCTTTGAGCAGAAAAAAATCAGCTTTAATTATAATTTAATGAAGCTTTGGGATTGCTGTCTTAGTTTCTAACACTGGAGGAGCATAGCTGTCTGATGTAAAGAACTTTGTGAAAAGTCTTATGATGACATCTTTGACTTTGTAGGGGACAACACAGTTGTGCTAACCAGCTAATTCTCTTAGAACGCTTACATCGTGCAGAGGATTGTGTTTCCCTTAAAGCCTAAAATCTTAAGAAAAAAAGGCTTTATCATTTGGCTTACTGTCCTGTGAGAGTGAGTTCTTAATAGTTTGACTTTCTACCTTTCAAGTAGAAGTACACATGCTGTAAAACATTCATGACCATGTATAAAGAATTTAAAGAGATCTAAAACTTGCTCAGAACAAATCTTTACACAATAACTGCGTGGATGAGAGAGTGCCTTTGTGAGCAAGAACATAAAACCCCAAGACTTGCCCTCAAGGGTCAAGGGGGGGACAGTCTCCATTGGGCTGTTGTAAGGCACTGTTCAAGTCATTCCTAGCCCTCAGCAGGGAAGTGCTGTGGAAGTGCCTCAGTGGTTCCTTTGGAAACAGAATATTTGAAGGAAACAAAGTTGGATTTCCTTTGTTGACTTTCAAGTTTCCCGACTTTTGGATTTTCCTTTAAGGCAAGTTTACTAGAAACATTTACTGAATACTCACAAGACCCTTGGAAAAACATGTTCGTGCCTAAATTTCTGAAACATTAAGTGTTGCTTGAATTGGGAAAAACATTTTGGTCGATATAATTAAAGGATCTGGAGATGATACCACTCTGGATTTTTCAGCTCAGGAAAGGTTCAAAATCAAGCATCTTTTAAGAGTCAGAAGGCAAAAGCCACATGTCCACAGAAGCACAGTCTGGAGGGATGCTGCCATACTCCATGGAATGCCAACAGAAGCCAGCAGACACACATGTAGATTTTTCCTTGGAGCTTCCAGAAGAAACATGGCCTTGCTAATGTTCCCTAGAGATGGGGTTATTCTAGTTTTTAGCCACCAAGACTGTTGGAATTTGCTTGGGCAACCAAAGGAGACTCATAAATATTCCACAGGAAAAAGGAAGGCATTGTAGTAGGTGATGGCTATCTAGGGTAGATCATCTAGAAATTCTAATTTTTGAAAAATTATCAAAAACATTATAAATGTGTATAGTAATTTGGGCAGGAAAATTTTGTGTAGCATGTTCCCAAAGCACAGAAGGGTGTGTGTGCTCAACCTTGTTCACATGGAAGACTGGAGTAGGAACCAAGGAACAAGTGCTTGGTATAGGCTGAGTGAGGGTGAGTTTCCTGAACAAAGAGGGTCAAGGTGGGGAAATGATAAGTCCCTCACCCTGGGGTGACATGAGCATCAGCCTACCCGAATTCCAATATATTCACCTTCTGAGAGTAGATCAGATTCTTGAAGACAGGTGTCAGATACTGACATCTACTCTTCTGCTCTACAATGAATCCACCATCAAGAAGTTTTAGTTCTGTCCATTTGCTCTTAGGTCTTTTTTAGTACTTTTGGCCACTTTGAGTTCAGTGTGACCTCAGAGACCACAATGTTAAAAAAAAAAAAAAAAAAAAAAAGCTTTGTTTTCTGTGATGAGGACATCAGACTGTTCTGGGGGGGGGGGGCACATAGTGATGTTTTAGGGTTTGCCAGCTGCATAACCATTCCTCAGAATTGTAATGTGCACAGTTGTGCCTCAGAATTTTTGAGGAGTCAGATCACAGACACTGGTAATATCTGTACATTATACATAATACATCTGTCTGTATTCCTCATATCATCTACAGGTTTATATGATCCATAATACAGTGCAAATGTTGCATGTTAATAGCTTCATATTAATAGTGTTCTTAATTATTAATAGTGTTCTTCATGGGATAATGACAATAAAAACTATTTATACAGGTATAGCACCAATCCATGTTAGTTTTAATACATGTTAGTTAGCTTGATCAAAGTTTATAGCTCTCTAGTGTTGGTACTGAACAAGTTAGAACTAGACAAATGCTTAGGTTTTCAATAAAAAGTCTCTGCCTTCTGGATAAGAGGAATGTTAGGAGGCACATTTCAGAGTTCTAATAAAAAGAAGAAAGGGCACAGAGCTTCTCCAGCCTTTGCAAGTTAGTTTTAGATTCTAGGATGCAGAGACCACAGATAGAGAAGACCAACTACCCCTCTCCTCTCCTCTCCTCTCCTCTCCTCTCCTCTCCTCTCCTCTCCTCTCCTCTCCTCTCCTCTCCTCTCCTCTCCTCTCCTCTCCTCTCCTCTCCTCCCCTCCCCTCCCCTCCCCTCCCCTCCCCTCCCCTCTCCTCTCCTGCCTTCCTTCCTTTCTCCCTCTTTTTTCCCTCCCTTCCTTCCTTCCTTCCTTCCTTCCTTCCTTCCTTCCTTCCTTCCTCCCTCCCTCCCTCCCTCCCTCCCTCCCTCCCTCCCTTCCTCCCTCTCTCTCTCTGTCTTTCTCATTTTCAAGAATCCTTAAAATGTAATAAAACAAAACAAAACACTGTTTCTTAGGGATCAAACTTTCCATGAGGGGTTATGAGGTTTATATGGTCCGTGAGCCGAAGGCCACTGCCATGTTCAATGAAATGTATTAAATTAGGGATTGCTTTTCATTTTTCAGAAAGCCACTTGCTGAAAAGAACAAGTATTACACATTAATCATTTAAAATCTCATGCCAGGCATGCTTGATCAAAGTTTATAGCTCTCTAGTGTTGGTACTGAACAAGTTAGAACTAGACAAATGCTTAGGTTTTCAATAAAAAGTCTCTGCCTTCTGGATAAGAGGAATGTTAGGAGGCACATTTCAGAGTTCTAATAAAAAGAAGAAAGGGCACAGAGCTTCTCCAGCCTTTGCAAGAGACTGTTGCTAGTTCAGTAACTCCAAGAACTTTGGAAAGTCTGTATTTCATTTCTGTGTGATACGTTTCATTGAGTATGTAGAAACACGTCAACGAAATTGCGTTCATTGGGATGAGTGGTTAATTGAGCATTTCCAGATCATCAGAGAGAGCTGTGTTAGTAGATGGTGTGCTGGTTAGATTTTTACCAACTAGACACAAACCTAGACATATCTAGGGAGAGAGAATCTTAATTGGAAAACTGCCTTCATAAGATTGGCCTGTTGAAAACCCTGCGGGGTAATGTCTTGATAAATAACTGATGTGGGGGTGCCCTGATCACTGTGGGTGGTGCCACCCCTGGACAGGTAGCCTTCGTGGCCTGTATGAGTTAATGCAGAAAGCCTCCAGTGGTTTCCTAATAGCTGGATGGATGTATCCTATTAAATACTGTAATTTCAAGAGCAATAATTTAATGTTATATATTCAGGATTCTCAATACCTTAATGTTAAAATATATAGAAATAAACCTTCTCATGTTAAAAAAGAAAAGAAAGAAAGAAAGCGGGCTGAGTGAGCCATAAGGACAAACTGGATGGCATCTCTCCTTTCTGGTCTCCGTCTCAGTTCTTTTCTCCAGGTTCTTGCCCCAGCTCTTTTCAGGGAGACAGTTCTAAAGGAAACAAGTCTTTTCTTCCCCAAGTTGCTTTTGATCATGGTGTTTCATCACAATAGACACCCAACTAGAATAGATTCTCTTGTTTTGAATCCTTTTCTTGAAATCTCAGAAATCTTACAAGGGATCATGGACTATTTGACTTTCAAATATATGGTGCCAGAAAGTTCTATTAGGATTGTTTAACGTTCCTTCCAGATGAGTTTGTGTATAGAGCTGAAAGGGAGCTTATTCATTTAATATTTCTTTTAGCAAAAGATGTTGTAGGATGGTTTAATAACTATAAAACCAATGTAACTCATCTATTACGAAAAACTGTATGCTAAGTTTCACAGTAGCGAATATTAAGAATCCCTCGAAGGACGTCTTTAGACTTCTCTTCAAGGTACGGAACTAGTCCCATCTGTGCCTTCTCCCTGCATTCTGCACCAAGTTATAGAGAATCTGTAAGAAGTGCTAAAGCAAAAAGTAGTTTTGGAGGGAAGTTAGGTCATTGAAATCTATCTGAGATGCAGAGTTGGAATCCTTAGCAGCCAGTGTCTTCCTGTGGTTCTCTCATGTTCTATTTGTAGATTACAAATCCTTGCCTCCATACCCTGAGGCTCATTCTTATTTTAGCTGTGTCTCTCACCTCCCAGGCCTCTCCAGCAAAATCCCAGTTCATTCAATTAAGTTGAGACCAAGGGATTGCAGCGTTCTTGGTGAGGCTGGGGAAAAGAATTTAGAATCGTGTTCTTCTAGGATCTGTTTTGTTGGTTATTTAATCTTCTGGGCACCTCCTCAACTGTAAAGTGGAGATGACATCGATTTTGTACTTTCTGAGCTGTTACAGAGGCTTGTACAAGCATTTCAGTGCTTGGCACACAGCAAGTTAAGAGCTAATAGCTGGTGTTAGTGGACTGTTCTACTTTCCATCCCAGAACCTCGGGCAGAACACATACTCACTTCTCAAGTCAGGCTATAGTAGGAACTTTAGTCCTGAGTGGGAGGTACAACTTTAGAAATCCCTACCAGAGCTTCCACGGGTGCTCCCTAGAGGTTTGGCAAAGGAGTTGCCCTGTGAAGGGTGGGTTCCACTTGCATGGGTGGAGGGGAGGAAAAGGCTGTCCAGACACAGGAAGCAACTTGAGCTGAGGGTGAGGCAGGAAGTTCTGGTTGTGAGCCAGGCAGAGGTCTACTCGGGCTAGTTTAACCCACAGAACAGCTTACATTGGAAATATGCAGTGCTTTCAAAGGTTTAAGCTTCCAGAGACTCATGGGACATTTCCCTTTTAAAACCTTGATTTACAATTTCTCTTGAAAATTTTATGGCACATATTATGATGATAGCTTGAAGATTATGACTCCAGCTTAGTCCTTAGTCACTTTAATTGCCACTGCCTAAAGCTTTTTAAATATTGTGAGGCCCTTTTCTCTTTTCATTTCTTTGTTTGTTTATTATTTTAGAGGCATAGTCTCACATTGCCCAGTCTGGCATAAACTTGATATTTCGCTGATGATGGCCTTGAACAACTGATCCTTCTGATTTTACCTTGGATATATTTGAAAACTGCTTCAGGTATTGTCATTATTTTTTTCATATGGCATGTATATATATATATGTATATATATATATGTATATATATATATACATATATATGCATACTTAATATTTCTTTAGAAATACCCTATATGCTTCCATTTTTCTTCCATCTTTATATTGGTTTTAGTAAAATTTGGCATTTTCTATGATTTAAAGCTCTTAATATTTTTATATTTGCAATTAGTACTATGAGTGTCCTAAAGACTCTTTGTGTGACCCTTGTGTGCCCCCTGGGAGATACTCCTGTGGTTGATCTTCATCAAGTGTGATTTGACATGTTTGTGGTGTTAAGTATAGTATTTCATCACCTTTCCCCCCCTAAACTAAGAATAAACAGCAAGAATAGGTTTGGAGTCTTCAGCAGTTCTTAGAATCTGTTATATTATTAATTTCCTCTGAAATATTTATGCTTCAACAGCATAGTGCTTTGCTTTTAAACAATAGATTCAGAAGTCTCCTTTTTCGAAAAAGATGTATCTATTTCATCTTATGTGAAGAGTGTTCTGTACATATGTGCATTTCATATGTGCCTGGTGTTCTTAGCGGTCAGAAGAGAGTGTTGGTTTTAGGGAACTGGATTTACAGATGGGTTTGAATCTTTGTATGAATGCTAGGAACTGAACTTTGGTCTTCTGCAAAGGAAACAAGTGCGCTTGACTACTGTGCCTTCTCTCCAGATCCAGGAGGTCTCCTGGATCTTTTCCATTTGTAGACTAGTTCTCACTTCTTTGGGTGAGCTGATCTTTTGAAAGCAACTGTAACACACATTACTCATTCCTTTAGTCCTGGAAAATTTTATATCTGTTACTTTTTAGTTTTAAAAAGTAATTCCTTGTTCTGTTCTGTTCTGCTGATTTTTTTCACGTATGTTTTTCAGGGATTTGACCTTATCAGTTTTTCTGTTCCATTTAATTCAATCTTGGCATTTATAGTAACTTTCATGATTTTTTTTTTTTTTTTTTTTTTTTTTTTGCTATTTCTTAAATTTCATAGCACGCAATTTAAGGTGGGCATCTATTGTTTATAAGAAATTCTTATCCTTAATGTCATGGCTTCAAGTTGTTATTTTTTTTATTACATCGATTTATGTTGGTGTGCATGAACACGTCATGGTGCATGTGTCGAGATGAGAGGGTGACTTTAGGGAGCTGCTTCTCTCATTCTGCCATGAAGGTTCTGGGGACTGAACTTAGATATCAGGCTTGGTGGCAAGTGCCTTTACCCACTGAGCAATGCCATTGGTTTAGTTTTACTTACTTTAGATAGTTGATAATTTTCTGTTCAGCTTTCTAGTTTATAGCATAAAAGGGGAGAGAAACAACCAACAGTTTTCTTTAGTTATTATTTTACACAGCAATTTGACAGTATTTTAGCCTTTTAGGGACCGTTAAGATACTCTATTTCTCACAAGCTGGAATCCAATGAAGAAATTTCAGTTCAGAGTCCCCCATTTGATTCTCCCTTTATAATAACAGCAAGCACAGCAGTAAGAGCTGATTTCATTTGTTTCAGATTCCCCTTCTATCATGGCTGCCAATGTTTAGATCAGGATTACTATTTCAACCTATGCCTACGAATTCCTGTTTAAAAGTGAGTTTTTCACTTGGAGAGAGTTTCTGCATCCTGCCTTCTGGTTCCATTTATAGAAGTGCTTTGCCATTGTAATTTTTGGTTGGAAATCTTAGAGGAGAAGTTGATAACATTGGGTCTCTGCCTAGAATATTTAGAGACAGGATACGGACACGAGGTTGGAAGCGCTACCTTTGGCGAGTGCTGGTGTGTCCCAGCCTCCCACTTCACATGTGGGAACTTATTTTTCTTTGTAGTGCCATTAAGATGTAGCTCATTTGGGTGGTAATTACCATGAGAGCTGCAGGTTTGCTAGGAGTTAATGTGATCCTAAAGAGGCTGAAGGGACTGCCCTTGCCCTTGAACTGTCTTCTAAGAACCACATCTTAGAAGATGTGCCAAGTTCCTTATGAGGAATGGGTTCTCACCAGACACCAAATCTGCTGGAAACTTGGACTTCCTAGCCCTCAGACTGGGAGAAACAGGTTTCTGTTAAAGTTAAGTTCAATGACTTTGATAGTAGACAGTCCAAGCTGGCTAATGCATCACTGCCACACATCCCCATGCTCCCACGTCAACCCAAGCGATTTTCAATCAGAACTAACTTATTTGGGAAGATTTACTGAATCATTTGGTTTGGATGCATTCTGTGACTGTTGGAGAAAGGGATTTGAGATTCTACCTATCATTTCAAGAAGTAATACTCTTGCCATGTTTCTTGTATTGAATAGGTGTCTAATGAATATATGTGCAGCTTCATATCCAACTGTTGAATATTATGCATTTTTATTTTGTTATTCTGTGATGTGCTCTATTGTTTTAAACATGACCCTGCCTTGTTTCCCAGGCAGACTTGAACCTATGATCTTTGTACTTGAATGTATGAGGATGACCTGGCTAAAACATGGTCATGTTGACTAGTGAAGTGCAGAATTCTGGTGTACATAGTTCATGTTTGCTTTAGGTATGCAGAAGATGTCATTATTGCATGTCTAGAAAATGGACATCTAAAACAGATTCGTTTATTTTTACAGTTTGTTTGTTTGTGTTAAAGCAGGATCTTGGGTAGTGGTGACCTTGAACTCTTGATCTTCCCACCCCTAATTCCTGGACTTACGTGTTGACTCCACTCTGCTGGCTTTAAATAATATTTAAAAATTTTTAAACTGGAAACATAGTGTTCAGCCTAGTGAAGTGGGATTATGTCTATAAAGCATGCTAAGTGAATCATGGCTTCATTATGTTCAACAATATTAATTTTCTAAAAGTATTCCAGTCATAATTTCATATGTATTTAAAAGAAGTATTTCTAAAAATTAAATATTTCCATTCATTCTTACTGTCTATATGTCCAGTTTAAAATGAACACAGGCTAGTGCCAAAATGAGTGTATTGTAGCTGATTGTGACTAGGACTTCCTAAGGCTATGCAGGTATTTCATAAGAACAGATAAAGTATACATAAAGGTTTGAAAAGATGTCATGTATCAGATATGATGAAATGAAATCAACTCTGAGATAAAATTGATTGTGAGTACTAAGACCTCGCTTCATAAGTAACCTTGTTTCCTCAGGGTTTTTTTGTAGGAGCTCTAAGGTAGGGACTGGATCAAGCTTGTGATATGCGTTCAATTGAACTCTCTCTTTATCTCTCTGTCTCTATCTCTCTTTCTTGCCCCTTCTCCCTCCTTCTCTTTCCCCCTCTTTCTGCCTTTTTCCCATCCCTTCTTCCCTTTGTCCCTTGCATTCTGGGTAATGTAGTTTTAATGAAAACTGAAGTCAAAAGTCTTTATAAATGGAAAATTCCAGAAGTGATGTTTCAAGTAGTGTACATTTTTGTAAGTAGTTTGGTGAATTCTCAAGCTGCCCAGCTCCATCCTTCCTGGGATGTGAATCAAATATATACCTGCCACATATGCTGCCTATGTGCCTCTTAGAGCAGCCTGCTCCGTTATCAGCTCTTGTCATATTGGCTCAGAGTTGCAATGACTGTGGTCATGCAAGCTTATTTTACTTGTTGACCAACAGGAGGAGAACAAAGATAGACTGGCGGTTTGAATGTAGGAATATTGCTGTAGCTTTATTTTATTAGTTGCATTATTATGTTTTACTTAAACAATTTATAAATTAAAAACCATATGAATTTATTGGAGAAAACCAAAACCAAACACAGGTTACATAAGGCCTATCCCTCGCACAGTTTCAGGCATGCACCAGAGTCTTTGAACATATTCTGTGGATAACGGGATGTCATATGTCAAACTATTTCATGTTTTGAGTAATGTTGTTGATTACAGTCTCACATATAATAACAATGTAGCTTTATTTGTTTTTGCCTAGCTTTCTATCTTTCTTTGTTAACCAGTTTGATATTTAAAATAAAACAAGAGAGTATCAAACAACCCCAAATAACCTATAGTACAGTTAGAGCTGGTTCAGAACAAAATAGTCCTTTGTTTTGGTAAGTAAAACTCATGATTACATTTCTAGAAAATATTCCCACTTTCAGAATTCAGAATACATATATCAAGAAACCGTGTGTGTGTGTGCGCGCGCGCGTGCGTGTGTGTGTGTGTGTGTGTGTGTGTGTGTGTGTGTGTGCATGTAGCTTACTTATCTTAGGTAGCATTTCTCTACACAGCTCAGCCTGGCCTGAATGTCACTGACCAGGTGAATTAGGGCATATTCTTCCTCTCACTGATTGAGTGCAAGAGTCAGCATCCCTCCAGATGCCCTTGTTGTATTTAGAGACAGAGCAGATCTCTCTTCTCAGCAGTGAAACAGTCATTAGTTTTTGCTATACCTGGTCCTGGAAGTTAGCCTTGGCATAATGGTGACACAACCCACTGCAGACTAATATGCAGCTTATACATGGAACAAAGACAGACATCAAGAGTTTTTAAAAAAAAAACTTGACAGTAGGAGGTTGAAAACTTAGATGAAAAGGCACACACTCATTGTACAACTGTGGAAAGAAAAAAATAAAAAGGAGGACCAGGCCATTTCTAAATGATCCTAAAGTAGGAGACTGTATACGTATATACATTATGTATTTTGTCTTCTTATTACTTGCCTCCTGTTTTTTTTTTTTAAGTCATATTTTTGTCATTTCTGTTGCTCTGTTGCTGCCCAAAATAAATCTAACAAACTTAGAAGTTGTCAGATTTAAGTACGAACAATATGTGTATGTGGACACATACATATTTATAAACTTAAATTCTAAGGAAAAAACTTTTTTTTTAAATTTTGTTTTGTTTTGTTAAAGAGAAGGCTCATGTAGCCAAGGATGTTTATAAACTTGCTGTGTAACTGAGCCTGATTTAGAATTCTGTTCCTCATATGTTCACCTTCCAAGTGATGTAGCAGGATTATAGGTATGCATTACAAACATTTTCTTGATAGAAATTTATGGACCCTTGATATATATTTTAAGTGCCAACGACAAACAAAATGGTGGTGCTGTTTGCAAAAATAAGAAAGCAGAGAAATGTGTGAACATTGGTGACAGATACAGGAAGCATGTCATCAGACTTACCCTAGAAAGCTGGGGCCCGCCATTGAAAACTTGCAGTGAGGTCACTAATTATGCTGTCCATTAAATACCCCTGGCAACGGAATGGTTAAGAGGACCTGACTGTGAAACTTGAGTGTCTTATGCATCTTCATGAATCTCAATTGTTGAGACTGTATAGAAATACCAATGTCAAATTATGACTGAATAAACACTAGACATTGCAGACTGGGAGCTTAATCGCTCACCAAATAGTCTACCTGTCCTCAGAGAAATAATGGTGCCCCACTTGACACTGTCTAGAAACAAAATGTACAAATCACTGAAATGATGTACTAAAAATGTGGTTGAGTGCAGTGACTCACAGGCCCTCAGAAGACCTTGTCTGGTAAATTTCCACGTACCTCTCCGTTTTGTTTTCCTCTAGGGGATGTGTGTTTGTAGTTTAGTAAAGAACAAAATCAACCTTTTAGTCCATTTTGGGAAGGTAATTGTAACCACTTGGAAAATTGTCCTTACCGTTCTAATATTAACTTTACTTCTTACAATCTCTGCACCTGATTGGATTGCACCCAACCTCACAGGCTTCTAATGAGCTTCCATTTTCTGAGTCATTATGTAAACCGAGGCCATGTGTGCTGTGGTAGTGAGTTATATGTCATTTCTGAGTGTTCTTTTATGGCATTTACTGGAACAAGCCTTCAAAATTAGGCACAATTACACTTTGGCTCGTCAGTATATATTGGTAGTTATCTTGCAGTTGTATTTCTCTTTTTGAGATAGGATCTCTGGTAGCTCAGGCTAGCCTATACCACCACATAGCTGAGGATAACCATGAGCGTCTTTCTTTGTCTTAACTGCTGGTAGTATTACAGGTGTGTGCCACCATTCTGCCTGGCTTTTAGAGAGTCTAATGCTGTAGTTATGATCAACTGGCCTTTAAGCTGCTATGTAGCCTAGGCTGGCTTCAAATTCCAACTTCTTCAACACCCCCCTTACTCTCCCCTCCCCCACTTGAGAGCTGGATTTGTAGGTTGAGGTTGTCTGTTTAGTTTGCAATCATTTTGTTTATGTTTTTTCTCAAGAAAATATCTACAAAGTCATAGATATAGCTTACTGTTATGTAGTTTTATGTAGTTACATTGCCCCCTTAAAGGTCTGAACTTTGTTCTTGAGAATTCCTTGTGGGCCATCCTTGGGCTGCTTATAAGGTTATCCATTACTAACCAGCCAATGTTCACTTTCTCCCAAACCATTTTTCTTTGTGTGCAAGTGCACAACCCTAGTGTATGTGTTTTCAACCGCACTATTTCTTAGGTCCTTACTCACATCTTTGACCATGCAGAGATTTTTAGATCAATTCGTTGTTCTAAGTGGCCACTGTGTAGGGGGTTGGGGGGAGGGGAGCCTTAGTGATCTGCTCAAATGCTACAACCATTTAATTCATTTGAAAAAAGTATTTTGGATTGCTTTTTAACAGCTGGATAAAATTATACCATATCCCGTAGTCTTGAAATAAAAACTGTGAAATAAATTTCCAATTCTCTTACTGAGAAATAATTTTAAATTGATATCAAATTAATTGCAAGAGTGCATTTCATTGTTTGCACTGCAATGTCCCATCTGTTTCATTATGACTCTCATTGAACAGTGGTGAGCAGGCCGTAGACATTATGTCAGTCTTCTCTGAGTGTAACAGTGAGTCTGCTCAAGAAAGAGCAGCACAGGATTCCAATCCTCGTATACCCATTCATCTGGCAGGCCTTCAGAGGCTATCAGTTGTCTTCCTGAATGAGGCTAGGTATTTGACCTATATGAGTAGGTCGAATGAATGTTCAGAGGGTTGGGGATCAATTCTGTCAATTCAATAAGATGTCTTCTTTTGGTTGGGGAGAACCTGGTTGGTTTTGTTTGTTTATTTGTTTTTGTTGTTTTGTTTTGGTTTTTGAGTTGAGATATTTTGTATTGTAAAGGCTTCATATACTTAGGGGAATTGGTACCAGGACAAAGTGATTTTTGAAACTCACTGAAACATTTCCTGTAGTGGTGTAGTTAAGGATAATAACTCCCCCCACCCGACAACTCATGCTGGTTGCTGACATTGAACTCAGTCAAAAACTAAAAGACATCAAACTGTTGGGGACACTGATGGGAAGGCAGTTCCAGAAGTGACAGGAAGGAGAAAGTAATGGGAATGTTCGTGAAAATAAGAAAAAAAATTTAGTATATACTTATAAGAAGCCATCAAAAATTAACGAACTCATTTTTTAAAAAGAAAGTAACTGAAACAACTCTGCATTTAAGTCCACTAGCAAAATGTGTTATAAAATAGCTCTTCCAAATACTCACACAAGTAATATAGTTGTAAAAAAATGACTTTTTAAAAAGAGACCTATGGCAATTAGCATACCAGGACTTTACGAGTGAGTTCACTGTCACATGCAAATGTGTTTACCTGTTTGCTTAGACTTGTTTTCATTTTGTATGTGATTGCTGGGTAATGAGTTAAAGCTGCCCAAATGAGCTTCCCACCTTTCTAACACCTGCTAAGTGGATCATGAAGAATCTATGTAAAAACCTGAAAACACAGGCCATTAGTGTCCTCTTTTATACAGTGATTCTTTCTTGGAGTGTTGCCCAAATATCTGAGAAGTGCTTTCTTGCCTGGATTCAAATACACATATGAGATTTATTATTCAACTATTTATTATCCAATATGCAGCTCTCTACAGCATTAAACAAGGAGAGGGGTGGAAAGTTGAGAGGAAAATGACTTCTTTTCCCTTTATTTTATGGATGTGTGTGAAGTCACGTGCATAAGGTCCAAGAGCTTGAATCCAGTAGAGACAGAACCAGCTTAGTGGTTCTGGGTTCTGTGATCTTGATGATCGTTATTATTGCTGGTATTGATTACTCTATAAGTCACTTACAGTAAAAAGGTTTCCCCAGAAGGAGGACTGGTGCTTAATAATGGTGTGGACTTTTGTCAGCCTTTAATAAAAAAAGGTGTGCACTATCGCCTTCCCTGTAATTTATGAGATTTGAATTCTACTCTAATGTATGATAAATGGAAATCTGAATTATCTTCAGTATTCTGGCTGGCATGGTAAGATTCCTGGAGTCAGTGTTTCTGGACTTCATATGGGGAAGTGAAGGCTACAGAAGGGTCACTTATGGTAACAATGCTGTCATGTCTCAATGTCTACTTGGTGTTAGAAACTAACTGTAACCTGTAAGAGACAATTTTGTCAGTTTTTAAATCTCTCTCTCTCTCTCTCTCTCTCTCTCTCTCTCTCTCTCTCCCTCTCTCTCTCTGTCTGTCTCTGTCTCTCTCTTAAATGCATTATTTGGAGGGCATAGAAAGTTGAATTCTGATTATCTGAGTGCCAGGGCAGTCAATGTAACTGCGAGTCAAAAGAAACTCAAATTTGTGGAGTTGAAGGTCTGTACTATGGAAAGTAACGAGTTGCTGCTTTAAACAAATTGCTTTGCAGTAGCAGACATTTAAATTATAAAAGCACATGAATCTATGTTTAACGTCTGTATAGTTTAAACCATACTGGGGAACTACGAGTTTGGGAAAACACTTGAGCTGTAAAATGTGCTAAAACCATTGCTGGGAAAACAGCTCATTTCGTAAAGTGTTTGTGGCACAAACATGGCCCCACAGCTCACATCTTCAAAATTCACATAAAAGCCAGGTACAGTAGCAGCACATGTTTAAAATGCAGTGTTGGGGGTGTTGGGACTGCAGGAAAGTTCCATGGACCACATTGGCTAGCCAGCCTAGCTGAATTGATGAATTCTGGGTTCAATAAGAAACCCTGCCTCAAAATATAAGGTGAAGAGTGATCAAGGAACCTCCTCTCAGTCTCTGCAGGTGTGCAAGCACACATTTGCACATGCATGCACATACCCACATGAACATACATACACACACACTGATACACACATACACACACACACACACATACAATTGGATACAGTGTTTGGGTCAGGCTAAGAGGCAGAGCTCAGCAGCATGAGTTTGAAGCTTCCGGACCTGTGATTGAGGATTAGGGTGCTTACAAAGGTTTTATAATTATAGATTATAAAAGAGTGAATGCTCCTTAAACAAGCGCTGTACACACACTTTACTCAAATGTGCCTGAGTAGTGAGCGATTTGACTCTCCTATGTTTTCGAGTAACATGTGTAGGCGATTCTGTCGCTGCAAAGGTAAATTACATGAACCTGTCCCATCATCGGGTTTAACAATCACATGCACAATTTGTAGAAGGGACATCTGGCTGAGATATGTCTCCATGTAAACCCTTGCAGATAAAGACTCAAAATAAAGACGTACTTTATACTCAATCAAAACTACATTAAAATCCATTGAAATGTTTGTCCCATCTTTGAGAATAAGGATAAAATTAGTTGAGAACTCAGTGTTTTGCATTCATTTGTGTTTCCATTCCTACAATTTCCTACAAAGCCGGCTATCCCTCTCAAGAAACTTGAATGCACGAGGCTCCAAAACACGAATTGTAAAAGTTATGAACTATGGTTCAGAGAGCTCAACTAGCTTACCCAAGGGGGGACACGTAGAATGTGAACACAGAAACAACTGACCAACAACTCTAAGTGTTAAACTGTTTTTGCCCAAGAATGGCCATGGACTGTGTTGTCCACTTATGAAGCCAAAACCACACTTACTGTCTGGAGCCCTATGCAGGTTTTTATTATGTTTATTCTGTTGTCATTAGGAGAAGAGGCAGGCAGAGGCATAGACATGTCTCCTTTCTTATTTTATTATTATTATTATTATTTTGCGACTTCAATGACACCAAAAGGCAATTTTTTTCCTGCTAATAAACATGAACCATTTGTAAGAGTCAGGGATGGAAAGGGCCAGGGAGTGGTTTCCTGCCACAGGTACCCACATAGTTTTCTCAGAAACAGAAACAAGATTTACAAATATTGATTCTTAAAAGCTGAAAGGAAACCTTACGCCCTTGTTTTAGCCACTAAAATAATTTCTCTGACGAGATCAAGTTAAAGACTTGAATCTTGAATGGCTGTGTTCTATTTAGTATAATATTTCATAACAAGCGGTTTTGTGAGAATTGCCTGCAGGTTGGTCAGGATTGCAACCTTCCCTGCTTGTCTTTGGCATCTCTCCTCTCCCCTCTCTACTTCCTTCTCTTCATTATCCTTCATCCCTGTCCTTCTCTTGGTCCTCACACAACCCTCTACCACCATTGTTTCCTCCCCTCCCCCATCCTCTTTATATTGCACTGGATAGACCCAAAGGCTTGCACATTTCAGGTAAGCAGCTTTACCACTGGGCTGCTCCACAGCCCTCGTTTTTACTTCTCTGAATTGAGGGAAAGTGCAGCTTAGTTTTTTGTGGCTATGTATGATCTAACTGGCCACTCTGATTTTGTGAGTCCTGAGCCCAGTGTCAACAGAAGGGCCAGTGCACATAAAGAACGACAAAGATAATGGAAATGTAGCTTAGAGTTTAGTGATGGACTCCTGTTGTTCATTTCATAGAGTCCAACTTTTGGACTTGTTGGAACATGGTACCTTCCACAGCCATCAATTTACACAGAAGCAGAGCTTTTGTTACTAAAAAGGAAAAGGAAAGAAAACCTTCAGAAATACGCTCTGATCATTAGGCAGAAAACCAACATGGCAGAAGGGTATTAAAAGGATGTGTATAAAGCTGAGTTTCATCAGACCAAAAACAGTGCCTGACATAATGGAAGGGGCTGGGGAATCTGGACAGTGAGAGGATTCTGTGAAGGTGTGAGAGAGAGTTACAGAGCATGTGTTAGTGTGTGGAACGGTATGCCCTTGACAATATGAGAACAACACCTTCCTGAGTACAGCCTGACATTCCCAGGATCATTCTGGAATCACATCTGAGGATGGGGAGACATAGCTTCTCATAAGACATGGTGTCAAAACTGGCAACTGCAGTTTTCATGTAAACAATTGGAAATATCTAATGTGACTTATTAACAGTTCCCTTTAAAATTATACAGTATGGAAATTTTCTTTAAAACCAAAACTTCCCTCATCTCAGATGACAGAATGTTGAGATTTATCAGATACAGATTTATTGACGTAGACCTGCTGCATTTCTATCCTGGAGTCCCACGTGGGGTTTTAAATCATATCTCAAGAAAGACCTGGATCTTTCTGTAAAGAAGGAAATGACCTAATTTTTTTTCATCCTACTCAGAGATTTGAAGACTGTGAACTTTGCAGTTGAGAGGATATATGATTAGAGTCCACAAAGTGCAGACTTTATTATCAAAGCTTAGAAATCTATATTGGAATCGAGTATGCCCATGGAAATTGAAAGCCAGTGTTAAAAAAGAGAGAGAAATGACAAGTTGGAGCAGAACGGAGCAGGCTACTTCTGGGAACCGTGTGACTTGGAAAATACCTAACTCCACAGAGGCATTAATAGTAAATGATGGAGTTACAGTGTGTGGTTGTGGGAAGCAAACACTGACTGAGGAATTCCTGGGCAACAGACATTGCTTCTCTACCCAGGCCTCTCTATGCTACACAGCTACACGAAATGGGATAGCAGAAACATGGGTGTATATTCTGACTCGTGTGGGGGAAATGCAGAGTGAAATGGAAGCTCACTTATAAAAGTACCATCCGTCATTACTTTTGCACACATGCACATAAAATCAAACAGTATCAGCTTTAAAACCCTCCACATTGCAACATTTCGTTCTCCTTTCAATAAAACCACTGCACCCCCACTTTCTCAGTTTCCCAGAAAGAACAATAAGGCATAGCTAATTTGGGTTCGTGATTAAGATTATTAACTTTTCCTCCCATCTTTGTTTTTCTCTGTGTGCACATGCAAGTGAGAGATAGATGCTTATGACTGTAGTATACATATCCTGAAGATAGGTGTATACAATATTAAAAAAATCACACATATAGAATTGCTACAGATTGATTTAAATATTTAAATGTATATTTGAATAACTCAAATACACTATCTTCTAGTTGTCATCTAGCTTTTTAAAATTTTTTTCTCATTTTTTTTTTTTTTTTGGACTAGTGTGCCAAACAAGCTCTGAAATCCTTGGGGAAAGCAGTCATTTTCTGAGGAGTAAGTGACTTTTCAATAAATAACAGGTTAAAATCTGGATGGCAGGTTGATACTTAAATAAAAACAGTGCTCACTTAGTTTATATTAGTTTGTTATATGGATTATAGTCTTACATATGTTCTCTTTGTGTACACACACACACACACACACACACACACATGTATGTACCTATACATAGCCAAAATATACTTATATAATTTGTAGTCAGTTCTTAACTCTACTTTTGTTTTCTAAATGTTTCTAAAAACCATACAATAAGCACTAAAATATTTTTATGGCTTAATATAGGCAAATTACTTTGTGTTATTTACAATGCGTAGCTATTGTGGTTGCTTACAACTTACAGAATTATGTAGTATCAACTGTAACCCTAGGTGATCCCATCTATGAGTTTGATATTTCAGTTGTTTATAATTTATTTTAAGTAATATGCTCAGACCGTCAGATTCATAGAACTACAGTTTAGGTAACATATTTGAGCTTGAGGAAAAACAACTCGCACAGAAACGTCTGGGTGAAGCTCTGAGACAGTGTTCGACACACTTGGGGATAATGTAGTTTTCCTTTCTTCAGAAATAGCAGTTTCAGCACTGCTGACTCTAAGGTTATTTTTCTGCTCCATTTACCCACTAATATTTTGTTTCCATTCATGTGTTGATAGATATTTGGATTGTTTCCATCTTTTGCGTATTGTGAATTGTGCAGCTGTGAATGGGCGTATGCAAGTTTTCTGTGAACACCTCTTTTCAATTGCTTTGGGTCTATACTGGGCAAGAAAAGAGCTGCATCATGTGATAATTCTGTGTTCATGCTCTTGAGGCGCTGTCATCCTGGTTTCCAGAGAGGTTCTGCCATGTTAATTTTTATCAGCAGTCTGTGGAAGGTTCTAGCTTTTTCACTGTCTTGTCAATGCTCTCTAGTTGTTGGCCTGTCTCATTTTTTATTATAACCATTCTAGTGGTTACAACCAACATCTTGTTGGTTTTAATTTGCATTTTCCTAATAACCACTTCTGTTCAACCTCTTTCTTCTTCATGTGCTTCATGTGCTTCTTAGCTATGTGTGTATCTTCCAGGAGTAAGTGTTTATGCACATCCTTTGCTTTCCCTTAGGTGGTTTGCCTTTCATTGCTGAGCTGGAAAGTTCTTTATGTATTTTCAATAGTAAGCCCTACCAGAGAAAGGTTTTGAAATACTTTCTTTTATGCTGTATAAAATAAAATGACGGCATGGTATTCTTTGTAGACATTAATTTTGATAAAGCCTAATTCATCTTTGTTTCCAAGGACCTGATTTGTTTTAGAGAACACTGGGAAATAAAGGGAAATCTATGGAGAGGCCTTGTATTTCCTGTCCACATGCATGCATAGCCTATCATGCTGTCATTATTTTCCACCAGAACTGTGCAGTTGCTGTAATCAGTGGGCACACACTGCCATATGCTTATCACACAACGTAAATATTCCAGTCTTGGTGTTGCTCTTCTCATGACTTTGGACAAATTTATGTCAAGGTATATCCACTGTTAGTGTCATACAGAGCCTTTTCACTGTCCCAGGAAGACTTTGTGTTGTCTCTGTCTATTTCTTCCTTCTTCACTGCATCTCTGGAAGCTACTCGGCCATTTACCTTTTCCTTCATCACTGACAGAACTTGGAACTAACCCAAGGCTTGTGCGCTACATGAATGCGCACATAAACTTTGAACATGTAGTTAATGAAATATCAGTGAAAAAAAAGTACCTGTCAACCTGGCTAGACATGCAGGAAACTTGCATCCATATTTCTTGGTGGAAATGACAGTATGACTCGCTGTGTGACCCTCTGCAAAAGCAAAGTTGTGGACACAGGGGAACTATCATGTCATGCTTTTATTTGTTTTACTAGCTGTGGATTGAATGTCAGATTTAGAAACCATTTTGCTAGATCTGAAGTCATAAAAATCAGTTCCTCATATTTTTGGCTAAGAATTTTGTCTTAGTTTTGACATTTAGGCCTTTGATCTGTTTTGATGAACTCTGTAGAGGTGGTTTAAGGTAATTACCCAGCAATCATGTCTTTGCTTCTGAATATCTGTCTTCCCCAACACCAGTGATTAAAAAGACTATTCTTGGGCTGTGGGTGCAGCCTGGAGGCCCTGGATCCAACCTTCAACAATAAAATAAAACATCAGATGATGCTGAAGAAATCCCAAAGTATTCTCTTTTTTTTTTCTTCTGATTAGCTTGATATTTTGTTCAAAGATCTGTTGACTGTCAATACTTGATATTATTTCTAGATTTTTGCTTCTGGTCCACTAGTATGTATATTTATTCTAGTGCTGATATGTTTATAGAAAGTTAAAGAGATGGGGGATATGTTCTATGGGGGTGTGGTGAGGTATGGGGGAAGGGGATGTCTCAATGGGCTCATGCTGAGGCATCCTTCCTCCTGAGGGGCCAGCCATAGGACAGTATAGTATAAAATAGATTATTCAGGGTATGGGGAGGGGAGTTAAGAGGGTAGTAGAGGCAGAGAAACGCAGAGAGACTAGAGAAGTAGAGGAGGGCCATGAACACATGGGGGGGGCGGGGAAGGGAGGGAATGGGAAAAGAAAGGGGGAAGGGGAGAGCCCAAGAGGGCAAGAGAGAAACAAGAGAGCAAGAGATCAAGAGACAGAGGAGGGGCAAGCAGCCCCTTTTATAGTGGATCAAGCCTACCTGGCTGTTGCCAGGTAATTCTGGGGAGGAGCCTACCTGGCTGTTGCCAGGTAACTGTGGGGAGGAGCATACCTGGCTGTTGCCAGGTAACTGTGGGGTGGAGGTTAGACAGAATGCTAACAGGCACCACACAGTCTTATTTGTCAATTCTTCCTTGTAAGTTATTTACTTTTTGTTCGATTGTTTTAAAGATAAGGTCCTGTATCCCATACTCGTCTGGATTTCTGAAGCCAGGTCTTGATCTCACCAGCTTTTTGCTGGCCGTCCAGGGTGTGCCGCTATACTGATCTGTTAAGTTTTGAAATGAGTTCCTTTAGGCCCTCTTTAGTTCATATTTTTGAAAATCCTTTGGCTTTTCTGCATCCTCTGTGGCTTTGTATGATTTGAGGATCAGCTTGTCTCTATGTCTCCCTCTCTCTTACTCCCCATGCCTTCTCATAGTCCCCTTCCTAGGAGCTGGTCCCACAGGAATCTACCTGTGATAGTAGGTATGTTTGTAGATTTTTAAATCCTGTGGTAAATTTTCTTTCCCACTCCTATTGTAAAGAGACTGGCTTTATCAAGAAGGATTTGAATCTTGCCAAAGGTTCTTATTGCATCTCGTGCTATGAAAAGGTGTTAACTATTTTTCAGATGTTAAACCAACCTTGCATTGTTATGGTAAGTCCCCCTTGATCAGAGCTTACAATTGATTTTGTTTGCTGTTGGATTTAGTTGCTAAGTTAGTTTGTTTATAATTTTGGAATATTTTATATCCACATTCATAAGAGAAATGGTTTTCTGGTGATGTCTTTGTCCTATTATGCTCCCTAGGAAGAAGGAAACTCAATTGGATTGGCCTGTGGGCATGTCTGTGGGGTGTTTCATTGATGGCTAATTGATGCAAAGGGGGCCACTGCGTGGGTGCCCAGTGCCTTTGTCATCACTAGGTAGAAGTGTGCTTGAGGTGTATAAGAATGATAGCTGAATTTGAGCCTGGGAGCAAGCAAGTAAGGAGCTTCCTTCAGGGTCTGGGCTTCTCTTTTTACCTCCCGGTTTCTTTTCTGACATTCCTTGATGATGGACTGTCACTTGAAATCAGGAGGAGAAATCACCTGTTTTTGATGCATGTTGCTTTTGGCCAGGGCTGTATCTCAGCAAAAGAGCAGCAAATGAGAACAACCATGATTCCTCATTAGGAATTTTAACATTTCCTTGAGTTCTCACATTTACGATCTTCTCTTGTCATCAGTAAAGCTCTGTAAAATAAAGCATGCAGAAATAATGTTGTCATCTTCATTGGCCAGAAAACAGATCTGGTTATTGAAAAATCTCATTCATAGATCTCCCTGATGGCAGAAAACATCTTTGGCAACTCTGTGCTCTTTTGCAAATCAGTTTTGCACATTGAAGGGCCATCTGAATCCATATGATTTCCAAATAATCCTTTTGTTCTCTTATCCTTTGGTATGCTATATCCTAGTTGAAAGATGGCAGTCACCTTTAAAAAAAAAACAAATAAATACACACGCACACAATTTAGTTGTTTCTATGGTTATTGTGATCACACTTCAGTCTGTGTTACTTTGGTATCAGGCACAAATATTAGCATATAGTTGTAGCCCAGGTATTATGATAAGTCTTTGGTGCAAAGTATGTTACTATAGTCAACTCTGATGTCATGAGTCTGCTTAGGAAGATGACGCTGTACTTTGACAGTCTACCTCAATCTCCTTGTGCCTTCAGGGCATCAGCCCCATTCATGGATGAGAGAATCCTAAAGATTGCATGTTTGAAAACCATTTTGTGGTCTTGTCTCTGACCTACACTGCTTCTGACAGAGACCCAGGGTTGACTTGGTTACGTGCTCTTACTGGTGCCCAAGGTTCACATCCATGTGGTTCTGATGCCAGAAATCATGTAGTTGTTGCAGCTTATTCGAAGCTGTCTCCTTAGGTTGTGCTTTCTTTTCTCTGTTTAGGAGAATGTGTTGTCAGAGTGAACTCTGGGATTTCGCACAGTCCTGTTACAACGCCCCTCATCCTAATTGACACATTACTAAAATGTTTCCAGAGAATACATGATTGAAAGATACTGAGGGCAGACTAAGACTTCTAAATCAAAATGCTCACCAATGGTCACAGGCTTCCTTCAAAATGAAAAGATTAGTGATTGGGGAAGAAGCCTTCAAACAAAAATTGTTTTCCGAACTGTTAAGCCATTATTTTATATTTATATATAACATTTAAAGCCTATCTTTGCAATCATCTGTATAATTATATATAAATAAATAAATCAGCCTAAAAAGTAGATTTTTAATAATTTCCTGCAGTTTTTTACTTTTTGGAGATAATCATATGCCTGAGTTAAGGGTTAAGGAGTTTCTAATTCAATAATTACACTTTTGCTCAGGAGGCTCATTGTATTATAGATTTCTCAGTCTTATGCTGACAATATACAGCAGAATTGCTTAAAAGCTATGGTAAAATCCCAGAGAACTAAGTCAGAATTTCTGAACATAGTGCCAGTATTTGCCATTTTATCAAGTTCTCCTTTCAGTTTTGGCAGACTTCAGTGTCAGAAATGCGCTGGCTGTGGGCTCAGCCTGGTCCTCTAAAGGTCTGGCCTGAGGCCCTGCTGTCATTTTAAGGGCATTTCTAAGACCTCTGCAAAGCCTACTATCTGGAAATGGGGATGATGCTAGCAGTATCAGCTTCAAGGAGGTGTGGAAATTCAGTGGCTGCTCTGTAAGCCTGTTAGTGTCACATGTGGTGTGCAACAAGTGCTCCTGAGCCTGTGTGAGCAGGGCACAGTGGGAGTGTCTGTTGGAGTGCTGGTCCTTTGCTCTGCTGTGAGGTTCAGCTGGGGAAGACACTCGGGATCTTCTATTTGTTGGTTTGCTTGTTTGTTGTGGTGTGTGTGTGTGTGTGTGTGTGTGTGTTTGCGTACCTATATGATCACATGTCTACCTTTGGGTGTGGAAGCCAGAGGAAGACATTGGGTGCCCTTCTAGATCACTCTCAGTCTTATTCTTTTGAGATATGGTTATCTCCAGCCCTCTCCTCTCAGCTCCCCCACCCCCACCCCAATCTGGAGCTCACAATGTTTAACTAGTCTTTCTTGCTAGCAAGCCCCAGTGGTCCTCTTTTCTCTCTCACTCCCCACAGTATTGGGGCTATAGATCCAGATGGACATGCCTGATCGCTGACATGGGTGCTGGGGATTCGAACTCAGGTATTTGTGTTTATGCTGCAAACACTCTTTCCCACCGAGTCATCTTTCCTTCTCTTGGACTATGCATTTTTATGTTCAACTTTAAACACAGTTTTATGTGACCCTTGGGGAAAATCATGGTAACTCCAGGTCTATAGCGTTCTTTGGTAAAATGCTTTAAAGTACTATCAGTCAGAATGCTAGTCTCTGCCTTCCTCCCCCACCGTGTTGCCTCACTGGCCTCTGTCTTTCTCTATTCTGTTTTCTTTAGCTATTTTTTTTTCTTCCCTGGTGTTGGATCTTTCTCTGGGAGCCTGTTGCCTTTGCCTTGGTTTCTAGCTTTACGCATCCCCTTGTCTTGATGGTTTAATTAGTCGTGGTATGTAAGTGTCATCTATTACTTTGGGCCAATAACTACCACACTGTTTAACATTACATGTTAAAAACAAAAAAAGACTTGCCAAGAACAATACTGGAAAGACTTTGATAGTCCTTTGCTGGATGTTTTTATTAGCATATTGGCTCTCCAGCAAGAGAACAAAGTTCTCATACCCTGTTTCTCTGGTTCAATGTATTGCTGGCCCTGAGAGAATTTTATTGTTTGATACAGTAGATAAAATCCCTCTGGTATTTCCTACTTAGTCTAAATTTGGAATATACCTAGAATGTTTTGGGGGCTTTATTGTTTCCTAGACCATCTATTTAAATGCTTCCCTAAAGCTTACACATAACACTGTGATTGTGTCTAAGAATAATGTGTGCAGGCAAGTAGCAGGCTGGATTTCATTGGCATTTTTATAACCAGGCATGGACGGACCAGTTTCCCCATAAGCCATTGGTAAGTTCTAGTGACTTAAATCTTGGTCTTTGTATAGTGGTGACTTCTCATCATCCGTTTTTAAAGATGATGGGAAGAACTTGACTTGGAAAAAGATTATTTTTGAATCAGAGTCTCATGCAGCCAGAGCTGGCCTTGATTGCTGGACTCACTGTTTAGCCAAAGATGATCTTCTGATTCTACTGCTGCTGCTGGCTAAATGCAGAGCATAGGTGTGCTTAGTTTCATACTGTATCTGAGACTGAAACCAGGGCTTTGTGTGTGTGCTAGGCAAGCACCAAGCCAACTGATCTACATACCCCCAGCCAAGCCTTACAATTTAACGGGAATCTTTCTAAAGGGTGTCTAGACAGCCATCAGTGCAGCAGTCTAGTGGGAGAGCCAGGGTCTCTCACTGAGCAGAACAGATTGATCTAGTAGCTGGTTCACTTGCCTCTGATAGAAGGAGAACATGTAATATTCCATGTTGATACTAATGTAGAATTAAGAAAGTATGGCCCGTTTACAAGGAAGTGACGATTTGATGCTCTTATGTTATTTTCCTTTTGTAGTTTATCAGAAAGTATTTAATGTTTGCTCATGTCCTAGTTAGCTGTGACTATCAAGGCGACCTAGCCTGAGGTCATCTGAGGAGGGAGTCACAATTGAGAGGTTGATCATATCTGCCTGGTCTGTGGAAATGTCTGTACGGAATGGTTTTGATTTTTGATTGATACAGAAGGTCCCAGCCCAGTATGAGTGGCACCATTCTCTGGGCAAGGTGGCTGCAGGCTATAAAAGAAAGCTAAACAGCTTTTCTCTGTGATTTTTGTAGTAAGTTCTGTACTGTCTTCCCTCAATAATAGACCATGACCTGGAAGTACAAGCCAAATAAACCATTTCCTCTCCTAATTTTTTTTGTAGGAGTGTTTTTTATTATTAGCAACAGAATGAAAACTGGAATACTCAGTATCCTCAATATTTGCTGGGTTCTAATACTATCAGTTACCGAGTTGAATCTAAATTGGTAATGAACTTAACTTATTTGCTGCATATGAAAGCACTGAGTTTTCCATATCAGTTTCCTATACTTTAGAATATTTGCTTATATTCATGATTTTCTCTATTCCCAACCCCTCACTAACTAGTCCCTATCACATCCCTGCACCTTACTCTTCATGATGGCAACTCGAAAAATCTCATGCCTAGTTCAGGTGCCACCACCTCTAAGAAGCTGTCAAAGTTGGGAAAGGATGGGGAGGTATGTGGTGGATCTGTGAGGAGTTAGTGGGAGGACCTTCCCACTAATGCTTAGAGACTTCTGTATATAAAAATGAGTCCAGTCGATTCTTCTTGAAATAAGTTCAAGTAGGTTTATGCAAATTCTTATTTTGTTCCTCTTGTGCAGACATTGGCGCTCTGGCGGCCATGCCTTTTGGTGCTTTATTTAAAAATAATAATTCTATTGTGTTCTTACATTTGTTCCTTTCTTTAAACGCCAACCTGCCTGTCGCCTGAAGGTCTGTTAATCGGTCCCCACCCCTCCACCCAGGCTTTGTTTGCTTAAACATGGAAAAGGAAAACTCCTTTCCTTCTTTTGAAGTTGGATTCTGTGCTTGCAAAAGGACCAGTTAAATCACAAGAGATAAAAGTTAGACTGACAACCTTGGATGTTCCCTGCCCTTTAGCCAGAAATAGCAAGCCAGATACTCATCTTGGACTGAAACATGTACCCATGTATTCACATCCACTCACAAGAGCTTGTATTTGGTCACTTCCTGAGCAAAATTCAGCTCACAGTGTAGGGCCTGCAGGGTGGGGGATTAGACTGTGTTCCTCGGGTTGGAAGTGGAAGGGTTTCAGACGGAAGGAAATATGATGCAGGATGAATAGACAAAATTGTGTTTTCCCTTTACTGGCAAATTGTTTAAATAAGTATGTAAAACTATTACCTATATACTGACGATAATTCTGGATTTGTCTTAAGATGCGGTTAAGCTCTCTTAATATGTTAGACCAAGCTGGAAGTAAGTTTACTCTGTAAAGAGCACATGGTGTATAAATATATGAACTATGAACGAATGTATACATGTTACAACAACTGTGTGGAGATGCTTTTGTCTGTGTGAATTTGCCTTTGAAGGGACATACTGACAGCATAGTTCTTGAGTGAAAACGTGTTGCTTTCCCAGCTTTAATTCACCTGCAGGCTTTCAGGTACGTCTAGACATTTTTAAGTTTGCAGACTGACTCACTACAGGTGCTGGGAACGAGATAGTGTAGCTATCCAGTTGAAATTGATCATTTCAATAACTAAGATGGCTCACTTCATGACACTCTCTGTCAGGGGCAGAGTAGAGGAACGGGTTACTGTGAAGAGATGCAGGAAGGCCTCTCACATTCTCATTCCCACGCTGGACAGCCATCCCCATGGCTCATCTCCTAAGTATTTCACTTTGCAAAACTAAAGCTCTGCAACCATTTATCCAGAAACTCCGTATTCCCGCCATCCGCTCTTAATCACCTCTCTACTTTCTGTTGCTATGGATTTTTTTTAACCGTTCCTGAATCTTTGATTAGTAAAACTGTATAGTATTTTTGTGTTTGGTCTATTTAAATTGCAATAGAAAATAGCTTGTGCAACACTCTAAAATGCTTTTTTGGAAAATTTTGTCTTTTCTGATGCATATGTGTGTGGAACCTATGTGATTTTATGTGCGCCTCATGTTTGGAGAAGCCTATGGAGAACAAATGAGGCATTAGATTCCCCCGATGGACATTACAGCCAGTTGGTAGCCTTGTGGGTGCCAGGGAAATAAACTTGGGTCCTCTGCAAGAGCAGACAGTGTGCATAACTACCGGGCCATCCCCTATCTCTAAAAACTTGTCTTTGATAAACATTTACAGAGGATGTACTCTTTGCCTATCCCCTCGACCTTTGAAGGGAGTTTAGCATTGTCTGATAGCTTAACACGCAGGCAGGGATAGCTGGGCATGGTAGCAACTGCACCCAGAAGTTTAAAGGGGGAGGATGACATGTTAGAGGCTAGCCTGTGCTACATATCTAGATGGTGCTTTAAAGGAAAGGGCAGGAGGGGCTTTCTAATCTTAGGGAATTTATTTCCAGTGAAGTCAGATTGTGAAGGAAAAGTGGTTAGTGGGAAAATATTAATTTCAGGGTACCCTAATAATTTCCAGACTGTAAGTGTTGTAATTTACCTGAGGTATGCAAAGCTATTTGGCATCATTAATCAGTGCATGGGAATCATCGCTCTGAATGATTCTGCTTCATTTACTTTGTGTCAGAATGTTTGCCACACAATAATAGAGAATAAAAGTACATCATTAATTACAGCTGAGAAAAAAAATTGCAGCTGAGAGGCTTACACACACACACACACACACACACGTGTGTGTGTGTGTGTGTGTGTGTGTGTGTGTTTCCATTGTCAAACAGTGAGGGGAATTTAACAGAACAATCCTTACAAAAGAGATGATTAAATTAAACCATAGTATTAAACTCACTGTGATTTACAGTCACGTCTTCTAACAGTTTTAAGTAATGCTTAAGCGAGTTTCTCAAAACAGTGCCCCAGTCGACATCTTTGTCCAGATGGAAAGATGATTTAGTGGTGTGTTTGTGTCTTTTGGGTTAATGGTTGCCATGTTTTAAGGAAAAGTGAAACAGGGTCCATTCCCTTGCAGGTGAGCCCTGGAATGGAATTTGTGATGAAGAGCAGTCTTGTGAAGAGAGAAATTTCACATAGGCCCTTCTTAGATTCGATAGACACATTCAGCGATGTGTCAGCATAGAGATTCAGTGTATAGAAGCCTAGAAACCGGCAGATTTTCCAGACACCAATAATCAACTTGCTGGGAACAATTGCGAAAATAATTCATTAATAGTTACATAAAAAAAATGACCTCCAAATCCCAAAACAGTATACACTTAAGGTTAACCCAATATATTAAGTGCCAGCGCCAAGGACAAAGTAACAAAATGCATTTTAAAAACTGGAAAACAGTAGAAAATGGAAAGCCGCCATATTGATGAATTGGGAGGATTAATATTATCAAAATGGCTATATAACTAAAATGGTCACCATATCTCTTTAAGAATTATTAATTTTCTAAATTTTTACTAATTACTAATTTTTTACTAAAGTAGAAAACATACCTGTATTCAGTACAGAAGCACAAAAACAGCCTTAGATAGCAAAGCTGTCCTGAGCAAATGTAGCCATAATGGAGTTATCACAGTACCTGACTTCAGACTCTGTGATAAAGCCATGGTAACAAAACACGAGTACACCAGGAAAAAGCATTATCCAGAAAAAAAAAAAAAAAACAGTCAGCCATGGCCATCTGATTCCTGACAAAAGGACCAGAAACATATATAGGGTAAAGACTCTTTATGAAGGGGTGCAGGGAAACAGAAAGCCATTTACAAAAGGCTAGACCCATCTCTTACTCTTCACACAATGGGATTAGGCCTTAATGTAAGACCTGAAACTTTGAAACTGTTAGAGGAAAACATGTGGAAACACTTCAAAATTTCTCAGAAAAGGGCCTTAATAGCTCAGGAAATAATAGCAAAGATTGATAAGTGGGATTACATAAGATTTAAAAAAATTGTCACAACAGAAGAGAGTAAAGAGACAGCCTAGAGAACAGGAGGACTACTTATTCAACAGAGGTTTAATATACTGTATGAATAAATATCTCATTCTTGATATAAAGTAAACACTAGGGGCCTAGCGAGATGGCTCACTAGCTAAAAGCACTGGCTGATAGTGCAGAGGTTCTGAGTTCAGGTCCTAGTACCAACGTCGAGGCTCACAGTTTTCTACAACTTCAGTTCCAGGGGACCCAGTGACCTTTTCTGACCTCTTCTAACACTGCACACACTTATATACATATAAGTAAAGTAGTCATACACATAAAAAAATAAGAATTACATACCAAATGAACAAATAATCCAATGAACAAACGATGAAATTAAAACCAGACACTTGTCCAATAAAAATACACAAATGGCCAGTAAATATATGAAAAAACATTCAACATCTTTAACTATTAGGGACATGCAAATAAAAGCTGCATTATGATTCCATCAGATCAATGATAATGGCTACCATGAACAAAACCAAGAAACTGCAAATGTTGGTAGAGATGTGAAGAGAAGAGATGTGTACAGTTTTGATGGGATTATAAAATATCCACTGTAGATATTAATATGCATGTTCATCAAAAAATTCAAATTTGAGCTACCATATGATTCCTCTATATCTCACTTATTGGTATATATACCAAAGTATCCCAGTCAACATATTTACAGGGAGAACACCAGAGCTGTGTTTATCGCAGCATTATTCAAAATAGCCAAGGTCTGTAAACAACCTAGGTGCGTGACAGAGGATGAATTAATACAAATGCATGGTATGTATGCACAAGTTTGTAGTATGTAAAACAAGAATGAAATTGTCATCGTAAGAAAATTAGTAGAACTGGAGATCGCCTTGTTAACTGCCAAAACAGTCTCAGAAAGACATGTGCTGCATGTTTTCTCTCATATGTGGCAGGTAGTGAGCAAAGATGTCAAAAGGAGACTATCAGCGAGTATGAGAAGGGTGGGTGGTGAAAGTGGAAGGCCCCGACCAATGGTAACAGTGGGGTGAATATTATCAGAGACTCTTGTATGTAGATATGGAAACTTTATGCAGTGGTATGCTAGTAAAAACGAAGCACTCGGCACATTGTTTTTCTGGGCGCCAGATCTCCTGAACTTCTCTATAACTATGCCTCCTCTTTTGCGCTAGGTAAACTGGGACTTTGACTTGAAACAGCACAGAACAAGCAAAATTGGATGCTGACCTAGGCCTGGTGGCTCATGGAATGCCAGTGCTGGGAGCAGTGGGAGGATGGGGCGTTTAAAGCTATCCTTGGCTAACTGGAGAGTTCAAGACAGTACTGAGCTCCAGTGAAACCCCGTCTCCAAAGTAGGGACAGGAATATTACTCCCAAACCCCACTGTGTTTACTGTAAGGTTACGAAAGAATTTGTTTCTTCTTTAGTCTAAAGGGCAGTTGAAAGAGGTGAGGCCATCAGCCAGGCTTTATTTCTGAGTTTAATAATTAGTAAAAGACAAATAGGCACATTGGAAAGGAGAGAATACACAGGTGGGAAACGTTAAGCAATTTCATGCTATAAGCAAAAGTGGGTGACTGACCGAGTTTTTGAGATTCTTAGAGACGTTAATCTTCAGAAGTTCATTCTATATTCTTAGTTTTTGAGCCACCGCATAGTTTTCGCATTGTATTTTCATAATGAAGTTGTCATTAGAGCTATTTTTGAGTAACTTAACCAGGCATGCTCTACTCAGAAATGAAGTGCTGGGAACTGGTACTCAGAACTGCTGGCTCTTGGGTCTATACCCAGGTACAGACAGTCACATTTCGTGACTAGTGGGCTTAGTCACATTTCTGCCTCTGTTACCAGTTATGGCATTAAAAATGACAACAGTTTAATGCTCACTTTCATGCCCTCACGTTTCTGTATGTAGACAGTGGTGCTGAAAAGTGGCTGAAACCAAAATTCTTTCAGTATACAAGTGTACACTCTTGACATTAGAAGTGTTAAAAAGGGAGGAAATTAAAACTATTTTGTACTACTAATTTGTAAAATAATTATAGTTCATGTTTGGATATGTCTGCTCCTAAATTCTGCTGTTGAAATAGCATTGATGGTATTGGGACATGGCGCCTTTAAGGGATGGTTAGGTCTTCAGGGCTGTTCCTCATGAGGTGGAATTAAGGACCAATCTAGAGGCTTCTAGCCATAGTCTGCTGACTTTCTATTCCACTCTCTCACTTCTTGAAGACGAAACATTGGTCTCCTGTGAGGTTTCAGCCACCTGGGACCACCTCACAAGCAGAGATCATGGTCTGTGGGGTGACTGAATCTGCCAGCGCTTTGATCATGGACCTACAGCCTTTACAAGGAAGCAATTATGTTTCTAGTCTTATATAAGGTATAAGCACTTATACCTTGAATTAGTCAAACAAATCTCGAAATCTTATAAATATATATAGTGACTAAATTGAGAGGGCATTCACACTATATGCAGGTCATCTATTCCAAACCCATAATCTTGTCACTTTCAGTAATCACAGAGTTAGGCAGCAGCACAGTGAATTTTAAGACATTAGATAACCTTCCTTTAAAAGGTGTATGTGGTATTCAGGGACATCTGGCTTGTTTTCAGGTTTGAGCTACAAAGGGAAGAGTTTAAAACTACATACAGCAAATTATAACAAAATCGTTCAGTTAGTGTCAGAACGGTGCCTGCAAACCTTTCATTAGGTTGTGATTATTTCTCAGACCTTTAGAGATTGTTTGTGCTGCTGGGCTGGGCAAGTTTCCTGTAGAGAGTCCTGTGTGGACATCTGGCTCTTTTTATGTTGTTGGATCAGTGTCCCCTGCCCCTATTCCTCTTATTGCGTTTGTGAGTTTCATCAGGAAGAAGCTGATGTTGTATGAGGTTCATATAGTGCACTGAAAAGTTAAGTGTGCAAGTGGTTCTTACATGTAGATCAGATGTCTGCTTTACATTATCAAATCTGCAAAACATAATGAGCAGAAAATGTTAACTTAGAGTTTTCTTTGAAGACTGAAGTTTTCTTTGAGACTGAGGCTGTAACTCGGTTAGTAGAGTGGGTTCTGTCCCCAGCACTACACAGATGCATGGTAGTGAATGCATACAATCCACACATTCTAGAGCTGGAGGAGGGAAGATCGGAAGGTGAAGGCCAGCATTAGGTGAATACTAAATCTGAATGTAGTCTCAGATACAAAAATACCTTGTCTCAAAAAGATTAAAAGAAAAACTGGAATGGAAACTCGAAGCTTCTCTCTAAGCTGGTTTATCCTTTTTGTGATTTGATCTGTCAAGAAAAGTGACTGATTAAATCAAAAGCTAGCTTAAGAGATGGGGGAATGAGTCCAGATTAAATCACTAGCCAACACCACTGAGACTCACTTGCTGTCCAATTATCTTTCTGTCCTTGGTACTTAAGCTAAGTGCTCATCCTGTAGGGGTCCCATCCTTCTTGCCTTCGTTTTATCATTTATTAAGCTCTTTCTTTTTGCTTGTTCCAGCACTGTTTTGTGGTTTGGAATTCTCCTTACATTTGAGTTGGCAAAAGGTGCCTAGTAAATATTTGTTGAATCGAATGGCATCGCAGCTGAGTCTCTTGGCATGCTGCTGAGTTGCGCGCCTGGGGTCCTTTATAGAAAAGCCTCCTTTTAGGGATTGAGCATCATTCCAGGCATCCTGTGTCATCCTCACTTCATTTTCTCTTTCCCCTTTCATATTCAAGGAGATGATTTGACCACACTTTAGCCCCCAGAGAAAGGTGGTTAAAAGTAGGTACTTTGGTAATAACTCAAAGGCATACTTGAAATCCACCAACTACAGAAATTTGAATACTAGTAAGGTCAAGCTAGACAACCAAGGGGAAAAAAGAATTTGGTCAATCTTAAGTCAACGAAAGCTGTCTCGAAGCATCAGCGGATGCTTTGGGATCTTCATATTTGATCCTGAACCTTTTTCCTCTAGGGAGGCTGGTCATAGGAAGACATGCTGTGGTTCTCAATGGCAGCTCTCTCTGTGCTGCCCTGTAGCTGCTTCCATGTTTTAAGGTGGCATGGGGAATTGGAAAGCTATGGTGCAATGGTCACATGTACATCCACCTTAAAGAATGAGACATTAGCAGAGGTGAGGTTTACCTCGCTTTTGAAGCAATTGTTTTCCATGATTTCTTCACCTTTTCTAAACTCTCATCTAGGTCATAGAAGAAAATATCATTTAACTAGTTGTATTGCTGGGTTATTTATGTTGCTGTAGTGACCTTATTGGGAGTTGCCTGGGAGATAGGAAAGTTTGTTAACTAGGTGTTACTTTTCTTTGAGCATTCACTGGCACAGGCAGCATGAGTAGATTTATATATGCAGATGTAAATGGAATGAACTCAATTGTGGGAAGTTATTTCCAGCAAGTAAGTGGAGCCATGGGAATTCTCTGGCTGTATTTCCCTTAGGTCTTGCATTAGTTGAAGGGCCTATTGGAGTTGCTTTTCCTATTTCTCCAATAATTTGTTCTATGGACATGTGTGTATGTGCCTTTTAAGGTGTGTTTGTTTGGGAGCCTTTTAAGTGGCCCAAGGGAGCAGCTTCCCTCTGACCATCATTAGAACACCCAGCAACTTCCTAAATTCCTGTCTCTAACTCAGCAGCTTGGCCAGCTCCATTCAAAGACTCAGCAGAGGCCAGTGACTGTTGACAGAGTGTTTCCGTAAGCAGGAGGCAGCAGGATTTGGAACTTGCCATGTCTCAAATAAAGCTGAGACTTGGGGAAGTGCAAAGGTCAGCACTGCTGTCTGAGCGTACCAACCCCTCCCCCAATCCACGACAACAGGCTCTTTGAAAGAATTTTTTTTCAAGAAAATATTTTTAATCCTTTGTAAATTATATATAGTATCTATTTTAATACAATCATCCTTTCCACCCTGCAATTCCTTCCAGAGCTACCTTACCTGCCTACCCATATAACTTGCTGTTCTCCTTTTTCTTTAATCAAGTTCAGCTTGGGTGGCTCAAATACTCTTGGGTGTCGGTCCTGCACTGGAGTATTGTCTACCAGACCAAGAGTCACACTCTGAAAGAAAACCGACTTTCCTTTCTCAGCAACTCTTAGTTGCTTATGGTTTCCTAGCTAGGGACAGGACTCTGTGCCCTTCTTACTTGCATGCTGGGATTTTTGTCTGGCTTGAGCTTGTGCAGGCCTTGTGTGTTCTGTCACAATGGCTGTGAGTTCATATGTGTCGCTGCCCCTTTGTTTCCCCGAAAACATTGGTCCTTTGTAGTATTCCACTGCCTCAGGCTCGTAATCTTTCCACGCCCTTTCCAGAATAATTTCTGAGCTTTGGGGAGAGCAGTGTGATATTGACACCACATTTAAGGCTGAGCACTTCCGCGGTCTCTATTGTTTGAAGGATGACCAGTTGTGGGTCTCTGCTAGTTGCTATCTGCTTCAAAAAGAAGCGTCTCTGAAAAGGGTTGAGTTACGGATTGACTTACAGGTTTATCAGTTCATTAGGAATCAGTTTAATACTCTGTCTATTTAGCAGAATAATAGCATTGAGTTCTCCCCTAGGGACTATGACCTATGTAAGCCACAGGCTCTTGGCTCTGATGACAATTGCCAGGTATGAGTTTCATCTTATAGAACAGGCTTTAAATACAAGGAGAATGCTGTTACTTCCATGATATTTGTCACATACCATTTATTGCATCTGTGCAATAAATGTTCCCCCCCCCCCAGAACTCCAAAATGGAATAATGAGCTAATTATATGGTTACATCACTGGCTTATACATGATCTTGAACATTGTGAAGATGTGGCAATATGAAGTCAACTAATTTAAGAAAACTAAGTTTCAAAAATGTTAAGGGATACTGTAGTGATTATGTGTTACTTCTTTTTCCCTTTTTGTGAGCTATTTCTAGCAAGGGTTAATTTCTTGTATTTACAATTGTTGATATAATTTTTTTATAAATTCCATGAAGACAAGTATTAAAGATTCAGGGGCTTGTAGAAACCCATTTTTGTGTGTGTTTCCTGGTCCTCATATTTTCATTAATTTTTAATCAGTATGTGCTATGCACCAGCACTCCAAAAGATATCAGCAATAGATGCAGCAATTGTGTCTGTGGACACAGCCCATGTCCCCAATGTACCCATGTCCCAAGTCCCCAAATGATGCATGATGATCAGAGACTCGTCTGATCAAAGTGCTGAGACTAAGTGACTGAGGAGTATTCACCCATACACCCGACATAGATATCAACCCCATCTCCTCTCTTCAAGGCCCAGGAGGGAACATCACAGAAGGGAGGGCAGAAACAATTTCACAGTCAGAAGATGGAGAAGAGTGGCATGAAATGTCACCATCCAGATCCGACACTGTTATTGCAGCCAGGAAAACACAGAGCTGTGGGTACCTTCATGAAGCTGGGCATTCTGACTTCCTGTGACAGATAAAGGAGTGAGATCCTAATGACTTTGATCATCCTGGAGGAGGCATCATTTTCTCTAATGGTGTAATTACTGGGGGTGGGGGGTGGGGGAGCAAGATGGGAAGAAGAAGGGGTTCAGAAAAGGCTACCAGAGGGTAATGAGGGGCTGAGTGTGATTACAACACATTCTGTATATGTCTGAAACTGTCAGAAATATGGAAGAAGGTTCATGAAGATATGTGCTTGGATCAGTGGTTCTTAGCCTGTGGTTTGGCCAGGGTTGCATATCAGATATTCTGCATATCAGATATTTACATTTCGATTCAAAACAGTAGCCAAATTGAAATTACAGAGTAGCAATGGAATAATTTTATGATTGGAGGTCACCACCACATGAGGAATTCTAATTAAATGGCCACAGCATCAGGAAGGTTGAGAACCATTCATTGACTTGAATCATTAGAAAAGTGGAATACAATCTGGTGTAAAGGTGAGTGGCAGAGCTCTGCTTTTGTTGGCTTTGCTTCCAGGTAAACTTGCATTTCTATTTAAGTTCTTCTGTGGAGAAAAGTTGGTGGGAGTTGGGGGGATCGTCATGGGGATCTAACCCCATGTATTCCACCTTGGGTGCTAAGTTTCTATGGCAGAATATCTTATTGTTCTTGGAGGAAGAAAGATCTAAGAGATGCTGCTGACTTATTACATGAGTGTTTTATCCTTTCCTGTCAATATGCGAGGAGTTGTTCATTCTTTCCTATCAGCATCAGTTTAACATAATAGCAATCACCGCAAGCATGGTACTGTGGCCAGTCTTGTTGTGCCACAAGGGATGGGGCTTGGGTCTTAACAAAGCTTAGCCTTACAGATTACAGTCTGCGGCTCTTACTGACAATACTCCTAGAAGCCAGGTAGAGTAATAATTAATTCCCTTTCTTTTATTTATATTGTCCTCAGGTTTAGTGAAATGCGCCTGAGGTAACCATCAAATTGCAACTAGGAGTCCACTTATGATTTGACATGTTTCAGACTGACAAACATTGTGCCGGTTTTATATGGGGAACCCACCTTGCCAGGATTAGCAATTGAAACCATTATTGCAGGAAGATGTGATATTATCATCAGTCTCTTAGCTCCATAAAGGCAATGGTGTGTGCTTTATTTCTAGTTCTATTTGGTAATGCCTATTTTTGCTACTGGGTATATATGCATGGTGTGTGTGTGTGTGTGTGTGTGTGTGTGTGTGTGTGTGTACTGTATCTGTGTACGGTGTATGTATATGTGGAATTTGGGTACAAGCACATACATGGCATATGTGTGGAGGCCTGAGGAGGAAGTCAGGTAACCTGCTCTATCGTATTTCACTATTTTTTCCTTTTAAGATAGGTTGTCTCACTGAACTTGGAGCTAGGCTGGTAGCTATCAAGTCCTGGCCAATCTCCTTGTTTTCCACAGCTCTGGAGTTAAGAACAGATGGGGGTACATCTAGCTTTTAGGGTGGATGGTGGGATTCAAACTCAGGTCCTGACATTTGCAAAGAAAGTGTTCTTACTCCCTGAGTTATTACTTCAGCCTCTCCTAAGCTTATTATGGAATGTGTATCTCCTAAGCTATGCTGCTTGGGAGACTAAACTGAAGCTAGTCTCTTTCACTCATTGATGAAGGAAATGTTACAGACCTGCTGTAAAGCCTCAGGAAGGGCCCTGTGTGAGCATCCACAATCCTTCTGCAGCAACAAGGTCCCTCCCAAAGGGAGGAACGGTATAGCACCTTAACTATCTATCTGGAAACCAAGAACCACCTCGGTTACTTTGCTCAGTCAATCTGTCCTCCCCTTGCCTGGAAGCATCTCCCTCCTTTCCTCACATCCTGCAGAGGGCCAGTTCTCTGGGCCCGAGGCTGTTGTTGACAGCATTGCTTATGACCTGTCACCTTTGTGCCAGATGAAAATGTCTGAATTTCTGTTTTCTTGCTCTTTGTTAGTTGTGAGTTTTGAGACAGAGTCTTGGGTAGGCCAGGCCAGCTGTTAGCTCATGGTCTATGTTTTAAAGAGCCTTCCTTTGCTCTGTTTCCTCCTCTAGGAAACAAACTTTCCTTACTCTCCCTTCTCCTCAGCTGTAGGAAAGCTCCTCAACACAGCTTGCCTCGGCTTGCTTGACCTTCATTAGCTCTCTAACCCAAGCACTCGAGTGTGAACACTATCGGTAAGCTCACTCGGGGCTCATGGCTTCCTAGACTGCTACATGCTGTGTTTTCATGATGTCACATCTGACCTTGCTTTCATGTGATTTAACTTGCTGTTTGTCTCTTCAGTTTCTTTCCCTTGGTCGCACACGATTCACGTGCTGCTGCTTCTCTCCTTCCATCTGTCCTGACTACATTCTCTCCCTTCGTCCCTTCTATTGTGCTATAAGAACTTTTCTGCTCACAGTTTTCTAGCAGGAAAGCTAAGATCGCAGCACCAGCATGGCCAGGTCCTGGTGAAGATGGCCAGAGTCTCCCTGCCCCCTCATATGGCAGACGGTGAATGGTGAATGAAGAAGTTCCTAGGGGTCTATCAGTCTCTGCCTCTCGATTTCTCTCTATCTCACACTGTGTCTCTATGATACTTGGGATTGATGGAGGACCTTGCCTGGAGTTTACTATGCAGTTACAACCCTGGCTGTGGGCTCTCCTTCACCAGGGCACTCATCCTAAACTTCACCGTCTCATTGCAAATGCCTCATCTGCCATCACGGTGAAGATCTAGGCATTTGGGGAGAACACTCATTCATCTAGTGCATAAAGCAGAAAGAGCAAAACCATGATTGTCAATGTCTTAGGCTTGCTGTAAGAAGTTTGGAAAAGGTCCACTCCAAGTAGACAAACAGGTGTGGTCGACCACCATGACAGTGTCTGAATGACTCTTTCTATAGAAGCTCTGGTCCACAACCCATTGCCTCTTTTCCATTTTTCACACAACAAATTCACATCACAACACATCACATCCTTACATTTCGTGCCTCTAAAGCTGGTGTTTCAAAGAGTTACACCCCACTATCCGTACCCATTCTTTCTGTGTTTGCTTCCACGAGTAAGCCCATTTGTGCCACCTGGCTCACATCCTGTCTTAAATTGTTACCTTCATTTTTCTTGAGCCTTGAATGTAGATAATCAACTGATAGTTACCCATTATTTCCTCCTGGATACAATGTACAACATTTCAAACTAATGTTCCCAGCTGTGTTCTTTGTCTTTGTTTCCCAGTATATAAAATCCGTAAACCTGTTGATGGGCTGTTTGGAATTTTTGTTCCATATGCTTTTCTCTCCCTCAGTCACCAAGTTCTGTTGATTTTACATTTTGTAATATTGGTGGTATATCATTCTGCTTTTTTTCTGAACAGTTTTCAGAATCACATAAATCCTCTCTTTAGGGTTTCCACCCAAATTTTCAAATCACTACTCCTACCGTCATGTTACCCTACCTTCTCTATACCAAGGTTGGACTTGTCTTTTATTTACAGTACTCACTGCACTTAGAGAGGGAATAAATTAGTTTGCTATTCTTTGTATCTATGGACATAGTGGATAGTCCACGCTAGGCAGGTGGTTCTGGGTTGTATAAGAAACCAGACTAAGCAAGCCAGTAAGCAGATTTCTCTGTGGCCTTTGTTTCAGTTTCTGCCTCCATGTTTTTGTCTTGAACTCCTGCCCTTCTTTTTCTTAAATCATGGACTGTAACTCTGAAAGATGAGAGGAACCCTTTCCTGCCCACATTGCTTTTGGTCCATCACTGTTTTTGTTTACTGGGTTTGTTTATCACAGTAACATAAAATTATGCAAATTCGGTCATGTGTTACCGTTCTTCATAGACTCAGTCTCCTCTGGATGGGTTCATTTATTAAAAATGAAGTAGAGATTTGAAGCTATTTGTGATTTTTTTCCTGTTGTTTTGCAAATATCCACACCTCATTCAGTAGCAGGGAAAATACTGGTTTACAGTGGCTCATCTGGGAACATTTTCTCAGCAGTCAACTTGCTTTTCATGGATACTGCGCTACTTTTCGTATTCTTACTTCACAGTTTTTAGTCATCCTTCAATTAAATCCAATCATTACAATATGGTATTATTGAATCAACAGGTTTACGATTTAAAAACCATTTTAATTATGGTATGCCTCTGCTGATGAGAGCAGAAGATTTTAGTCTGCTCAAAGGAGCCTTGGAAACACTACGGGTGCATCAGTCAGTATGATTCACAAAGGGCCTGGAGATCCATGGTTCAGCTAGAGAGCTGGCTAACTGAAAGCATTCACTGTGAGGATCCTACCATATTTGTTAGATTATTGCTAAGGAGAGTGTGAATCTCTGCGACTTGGCCTTATGATAACCAGAGAGCTCAGTACAGACCGCCCCACCTTCCTGTGCATTCTTCCTGAACATCAGGCATAAAGATACACCTCAGCACCTGTCTCCCAGACATCTTGAGGCTTATAAAGCTGATTCCTGTCATTTCTCTCATACTGTAACCATAGCAAAGTGTGATGTTTAGAGCTACTTTTTGGTTTTAGTCTGCGGAGTATTAGTTGACATTTGTTTTTAGGACCAGATACCGGAGATGGTGAAGTTGTAAGGATGAAGCTTTATTTGGGGTCATGGTTTGAGAAGGTTTAGTCCCTGAGTACTTGGTCCTACAGGTGTGAGTGAGAGAGCACATGGTGGAGAGCTATTTACCTCACGGCAAAGAAAAGCAAACAAGAGGAAGGGGCTAGGTCAAAAATAAACTTTTCGAAGTGTTCCAATTTCCTTTTGTTAGGCTCTACTTCTTAAAAGTTCCATCTCTTCACTGGAGCCCCAGAGACAGTTGAGCCACATTCTTTAATATGGACACTGGGGGGTCACCCCCTTTCAACTACAGCATGTTGTACATGTATTAGGTCGTGGACAGTCAGTCAACCATCAGACAGTGTGATTGCTTAGTTATGCTATATAAATAGTACCTATTGTTTTCAGAATGGAATGGACAGACACTCGTTAGTTGCTTTACTTTTTGTGTGATGTGGTGCACCGTTTGCACTGTCAAACTGTCCTTGACTCTGACAGTGCAAGTTAGGTTTTTTGTTTGTTTGTTTGTTTGCTATAGATGTATCTGCTTTGATAATTAAGTTTAGACTCTTCCTTCAGATAGTCACTGTTTGAGTTTCTGTAACTTGTTTCATAGTTATAATACTTAATACAGATCAAGAAAATTATCATCTTATACACATACTCTTTTTCATTTTGTAAAAAAGATACTTTCTTTGGCTTTTGTTTAGTGAAGCAACGTTTTTGTTTTTGCTTTTTTTTTTTTTATTTGACTTTGGAGCACCTCACAAGGTTACTTCTTGGCAGGCTTGATTATTAGTTTGTACTTGACCCACTGAACTTTGAAAGTTTGTGTGTGTGTGTGTGTGTGTGAGAGAGAGAGAGAGAGAGAGAGAGAGAGAGACAGAGAGACAGAGAGAGACAGAGACAGAGAGAAACAGAGACAGAGTATGTGTGTGTATGCATGAGTGTGTGTATATGTGTATGTTATGTGTGTATATGTGTGTGTATGTGTGAATGTATATGTGCATATGTGTGTGAGTGTGTGTGTGTGTGTATTTCTTGACAGAAGGGCTCTCTTTTTATTTTCTTAATGTTGTCGATAAGATAGGATCTGATGTAGCTCAGGCTAGTTGTTTTGCTGCCAAAGATAGCCTTGACTTCCTATTCTTCCAGATTCCACCTCTTAAGTGTGCCATCCCATGCTACACTAGAATTGCAGTTTTTGAACAGAAGTTTGCTGTTGCATCCTTCCCTAGCCTGGCCCCTAAGTATCTGCCCAAAACCTGTCCTTTTGATCCTTATCTTAGGCAATGAATAATCTCTTTAAAATGGACTTCAAAGTACCTGTGGTTTATTTGCTTAAAGCTGTACATTTTTCTTTGAAAAAATAATGCCTCGTTGTTTTAAAGAGTTGACTTGTGACCTTTATAGCAGTCCTCCAGGGTTGGAGAGCTTAGCGCCTTCCGAGTCATAGGCCTCTTTTCCAGTGAGTAACCATCAGTGAGTTTTACCTAAGAAACACAGAGATGTGTAAACTCAGTATAGTGCATCTGATTATTCTTTGTGTTTCTATATCCTCACTGAAACAATGAGAGTATTACTCAGAGAATCATAACAGTGATGCCTCATGGTTTGGCTACAGAGAAGACCTTTTCGTATAATGCACATATGAGTTACTGATAAAAGGGAATTATTTATGGTTAGGTAAAAAATAGGCTAATCTCATAGTATATATGGCTTAAAGAAAAAAGCAGAAGGTCATGGTACCCCCTATGTGTGGTTCAGTAGACTCTGGAAATTTACACTGTACAGTGTGAGCTCTCAGCCACTGGGTTGTGAATCTCTCCCTTTTGTATTTATATTTAGTCTTGTCTGCAGGACAGCAGGCTTACTGAACACACACTGTGATCTCTGTTTATGCCCCTTCATGCTCCCGAAGTTCCTCCAGCCCCCATTTAGGTCTCTCTGAGTACTTCTGCATCATTTTTAGGGACATCTTAGGTACTTAGTGTAACATACTATGTTAGCTAGTTGCCATGTGGAGTTTCATTGGTCTTTTTCTCTGAATTTCTCATACACAGGTCTTCAAGAAAGCCCCAGAGTGTCTTACCTCTGCTTCTTGTAAACGCTGTGAGAATCCCAGTTTTATATGTCAAAAGTGTCATCACCCAGAGCTCCTGGACTGTCAGCTCTGGTATAGTAGGTGGAAAAATATCCTTCAGGTAATGCTCTGTAGTCAGAATCCCCAACTGTGTTGATCATTCACATCGTGTATCATCCATATGGGCTCAGAAACTGGGAGTTATGTTATGATGAGGACCTGGAATCCAAACATGGTTTCTGTCTTTATCCATTACCTGCCTTCACAGGTAACGGATCTGTAAATAATGAGTGCAAATAAGTCCAAGTAAATTACCTGGCTTTAATTCTTATATAGTTCTGCGGATTATTTGTATACATTTTCATTTCTTATTTTATAAACAGATATAAAGCTTCTTTATGTGTGTCTATGTCAATAGAAGTGTGCATATAATTGAGAAACACAGATGGAGAAAGCGGCTACAGAATAGTATGGAACATGTATGTGAGTTGTAGTTGTGTCCTGCAGTTGCATGTGTATTCTGGTGCATAAATATGATTCCGCCACTAATGCAATATTATGTGTGTATAATATGTGGGGTACAGATGGTAAATTACATACATATGAAACAGATATAATAATAGATGTATATAATATGTTAGGGTGGGATGGTGAATTACACATATATGAAACAGACATTAATGGAATAATGGGTGTGTCTGAGTTATGCAGAGAAGTATTATATTTATGCCTTATAAGTGGGTTAGACTATAAGTCAGCATGCAGAATAGCACACTTATATGTCTTTACCTGTCTTAGAGGGAAATGCAGGATAAATAATGCTTAGTATTGAATCTGAGATGGTAACTTAACACCTCTGTGGCTGTGTCATTGGGCAGGAGCCACTCAAGTGTTCTAGGTTTTATTAGGAAAAGGTGAGAGTTTTAATTTCATAGAGGATCCTTTATGGCCCTAAAGTTTGATGTTTATCGAAGATACCATCACTGATCATTCCGTTGGTTCAGTCACTGTGTGAATGATTTACAGTATTTTATGATTGACTTTCATGTCTTTGTTGGCTTCTGGAGCTCTTAACTTATCTTCAAGGATAACTCTTAATCTCATGAGATTTCTCCCAAAACTGTAGCAAACTCTTCCAGATTATTGTCACCAGTGTCCTGTTTAACTCTTCTTTTTGCTGTGACCAAATTCCTTACAAGAAGCAACCTGGGGAAAGAAGAGTATTTGGTTTCTATTTTAAGAAGGGATACAGCCCAGGCTAGCAGGCAAGACTTGGAGGTGGGACTAGATGATGGTTGGTCAGAGTGGGTCCAGCGCTATGAAGCAGTAGGGAATGACTGCTGGCGCTCAGCTTCCTTCTCCTTCATCCTGCAAACCCAGCCCATCGAATGGCGACACCCACTCTCAGGGTGGGTCTTACTTGCTCAGTCTGGAAACTCTCATAGACACACCCAGAAACTCGTTTCCAGGGTGATTCTAAATCTAGAATAAAGGATATTGCAAACCGAGCATCACAATAGATTAATATAAAAAGATTTCAAGGGCTGAGAACCGCACATTTAGTAGAAAGCCTGCTGAGCAAGCGTGTTCCCTGTAGTTGTGATCTCCAGCACCAGCAGAAAAAGATGGGTGTGGTGGACTGCTTTTGTAGCCCTAAGACGGCAAGAAGCAGGACAGCAGACAAAGGCAGATCTCCAGAGCTTGGTGGACAGCAATGTAACCAATTGGCAAGCTCTAGGCTCAGCGAGAGAACCTTTATAAATAAGATGTAGAGGGATAGAGAAAAGGACCCAGCATTGACCTTGGGCTTAGACAGATACTATGATGGTAGCTGTCACAGCATTCAAGCCATGTAGCTCTACAATACTTAGCTGAAGAGAGGACTGAGTCAATTTCTTTGTATCTGGGTGCACTTGGATGTGCAAGTTGTGAAGGCCAGAGGTGAGCCTCACTCAGATGTAAATAGGAGCCATCCTTCCTGTTTCTTCAGACAGGGTCTCTTACTGGCCTGTGGCTCACTGAGTAGGGTTGAGGGACTGGCCAGTAGGCCCCTCTCCACCTTCCAGTATTGCGGATCCATGCCTGGGATTTTTTTTACATGCGTTCTTGCCATTGAACGCAGACTACACTTTACTGGCTGGGCTATCTCTTTTCAGCTCCCGGTTCAAGTTCTTAAAGACCATTTTGGTACCTATTTTGCCCTTGTAGACAGCGCATCATCAGTTTTTGCTGCACATGAGATAGTCAGCAGATGCTCGTGCCATGAACACACCACTGTAGGACATTTAAAATTCACTGTCACATAGATGCTTTCCCGTCCACTGGAAAGTTCTCTGTGATGTATAGATCGGCAGAGTAGTATTAAAAGGGCATCACTGTGGATGCTAAGGCACCTAGGGCAGTGGAGAGGGATGAAAGTGGGTGGGCCGGGAAGAGAGGATCGGTGCCTTTCTTTCACTCTTAGGGGCAGTGCACCCTTTCAGAGCAGCTATCTTTAACCAGCGAGCCACATTATTTCATTAGCTCCATATCCCCAGAGTCATACGGGAGTCTTTTCTGGGTATAAATCTTGTGTCCACAGGGCACTGAAGCAGTTAATCTAAATGCTCTCTTGGACTCAAAGTGCAGCACTGAGTTATGATTCTAGAACAGAAGACCTGCTTTTCCATAGAAGATTCTCTTCCTGATGCATGGTAAATTATAAAAGGAAGTGAAAAACTCCAAGGGAAAATTCAAAATACTCGTATAAGATTCGGGCATTTGATTGAGAAATATACTGTTTAGTTGCATGAATGCTTTATGCCGATTTCCTCTTTAATTTTATAGTTTATCTGAGCTAGCTTGGATGAGGAAAAAAATCATCTACTAAAGCCCTCTGTCCTCCTACTGTGGTTAGCACTGGTCATTTTTTACCTTGGTGCTCTGTGTTGGCATCTTTGCTTGTGGTAGCCAGAGTAAACACACGAAATGAGATGTTAAAAATTGTGGCTGATTATCAAGTATCATGAAATTTTGGGTGAGGTATTTGCTCCCTAATAAACACTGTTGGGTTATGTAAGGTTAGCTTACCCAGTAGTTTTAATGCCCTTGAAGTTTCACCTCAGAAATTATTATACAGTCAGTGTTGGCTTCCAGTGACCTCTTTTTAGCTTGAGCCTTTTCAAGGCATTTGGAGAACTCTGCATGAAGTTCATGCTGAATTGAACCTCAGGAAGGAAATGTCTTTCAGAGTCAAAATGAAACCAAGTATTCATATTAGGGGGGATAAGGAAAGAAACAAATAAAAAAGAAGAAATCCTCCCCTCAGGAGCAGGCAGTGCTTGCCTTCTGCCAACTGGCCCGTTTGTGAGAACTAGTGAAGTCATCAAGCCTGAGCTATTTTAATCCTGACACGGCGGGTGCGCAGAGGCAGCTGGAGGTGCTGTACAGAGGAAGCGCAGAGACATTTTCAGAGGCAGAAAATTTCCCTGCTGACTGACAGCATCCCTGTTTCACACCTAGTGCCTCTGGCACCTCTGAGAAACTGAAGGGCTTGTGTAATGGCTGGGATGATGTAGACTGGAACTATACCCAGTCCTTAAAGGAAGCCTCTAGCTTCTTTCTCATTGGGACCAGCCCTGTCCACCATGATAAGATACATGGGTTGTAAGCATGGTGATGGTGGAAAGCAGAAGACAAATTGTTGTTATGATTTGAGACAGGGTCTCTTGTGTCCTACGCTGGCCTGACCGTACTGTATATCGGAACATGTCCTTTAACTTCTAATGCTCCTTCTTTGGTCTCCCAAGTGGGAGGATTGCAACCACAATCCACCACGCTTGGTTTTCATAGTACTGGTCATCAAACCTTGTCCATGCTAGGCAAGCACACTGCCAAAGGAACCACACCCTTAGACATAAAATATTTTCAGTGTTTCCTTTTCTTTGTCTTACGGGTTTTTTGACCACAAAAGATCAGAAGTGCAAGGGCTGTACTTTGCTGAACCAATGGTGTAGGAGATAATGATCGAATTAAAATTTAAAAAAAAAAACACATTCGCACACATATATGCATATACACATATACACACAAATACATACAGATACACACGTACCAAATTAAATATCATGATGGACAGTGACTCACTTCACAAGAAACCAATAATAGGAAGAAATATCAAAAACTTGCATTTTAAGTCCTTGTAAAAATATCACTTGTTTTTTCAAAAAAAGCATTTGATAACCTGAAATGCATTTTAATTTTCCACGAGCTCTGCCTGTGGGCTTTATCATTACCAATCTTTAAGAAAAAAAAAGTACAAGTAAATATTTGATGGATTACAGATTCCTCTGCCGGATGCTGTTTTAACCACTGGTGACATGATCTAAAACTGTAGGCACAGCTTCTTCATCCCTTTAGAGACTCAGAAAAAAAGTCCAGAAACGTCAACCAAACAGAGATAAATTTAGAGATAATGAGATCGAGTTCTGAGTGTAAGAAATTAACTCCTTTTCAGCCCCTCAGAGGGAAGTGTTTCTGTTGTACAAGCAGGGGGGTGCCTTCTCCTGAGACACTTCTTAGAATAAAGAATGGAGCTATGCAATCCTTTGGCAGCAGTACATTCAGCTGCCAGGACTCTGCCCTGATTTGCAGTGAATCCAGGGATAAGAAGCTACCTTGTGTGTTGGAAACAGGACAGCCAGCATCTCAGACAACTGTGGTGATTCCGAAGGCACTTTCATTCTGAGGAACAAGCCCTAGGGCCAGACAAAACAAAACCAACCTCCCAAATTAAGTACAGTTTATTACCTATGAAAGCATGTATAGTCTTCTGTTTGCTGATTAAAATCTATACTTAGAAAGACAGGACCTATCCATCTCTTATTTAAAAAAAAAAAAAGGTTACCATCTTAATGCTGTAATACAAAGACAAGGTGTGAATGGGCATATGGTCTTCGTAGCTGTGGTGCTGATATCCAGTAAAGTACATTCACAGTAATGTAATGTTTATTTGCCTTCCTTTGAACTAGCATGGTAGATACTGTACTGATGTATAGCACAGTAGACTGACTGTGTAGTGTAATCTTTACAGCTTCCTTCGAGCTAGCCCACAAAACATTTATTCTGAGGTCACCAATTGGTTCTGGACAGAAAGAAATTGTGAGAGTTTGGGGTTTTCTCAGTTTCTGCAGTAATGTATTATAAAACTGGATCCAAGGTACCACTTGGGGTATTTACAATTACACATGAAGAAACTGGGACCCAGGGCATCTTCTCATCTTTTTACCCAGAATCCACACATCATGGGAATTTGATTCAATACATTCTACTTAAGGCTGTTTAGTAACTGGCTTTTCACTTTGTTGGGGGAAAATTGGAAAAAGCTTAATGACTTCCTTTTTTCCCCTGGCGTTTATAAGGTTCTTGTAAATCCTGATTCTTGCTGAAGTAGTTAAAAACCAGGATTTAGAACCATGAATCTATCGTGAAACCCCATCTCCACTCTCATTGCTGTGTGAATGTGACAAGTTGCTCAGGCTCCTTCTTTGTAGGATGCACATCATGGTATCACTTACCTGAGTGCATCCTTGAGAGGTGTGGAAGGAAGAGGTCTGAGATGCCTGACATGGTTCATGGCACATAAAATGAAGCAACTCAGTGTGAACTGATGAGCAGAGTTACTTCTTTTATTGCATGAGATTTCAGTATGTGTTTCTGCATATATCTGTGTGTACCACATACATGCCTGGTGCCCATGAAGACCAGAAGAAGGTGTCCTATCACCTGAAACTGGAGTTGCAGGTAGTAGTGAGCTGCCATGATGGTTGGGAACCAAATCCAGGAAGGGCAGTTCTTAACTTCTGGGCCAGCTCCCCAGACCCAGGAAGAATGTTATTTTATTGGCAGTCTGAGGTCCTACTTCAACAGTAGGCATTTTTCTTTGTTCTGACAATGTGGGCACCCTGCAGGGAACATGGGGACCAAGGCATGTAATCAGCTCAAGTGAGGGTACTGTTCCCTTCACCCTGTGTACTCTGTAATAATTTCCCATCTCGGAGTGGGCAGTATGGGAGTAAAGATCAAGGAGTAAAAGCTGCAAGGAGAGGGCAGTGCCATCGCACAGAGCAGAGAGTGGGAGCGGGGATGTCAGAGCACAGTGCCAGCTTGCCCTTGGTCATACCGCGCTGGGCCGTCTCTTCTTTTCAGGCCTTGGACTCTGTTTCTATCTATGAGTGGGAGGATTTCTGTGGATTATTTAAAAGATACGATCATTAGGAAAATTCCTTTCTACCCTTTTATATACTGCTGGACTTTTCATCCTCCTGCCGTTATCACTCCTGGTTTACTCTGCCAGGCATCATTACCCTTGAACTGCTTTTCTTCTCTCCTTCTCTCCTCTTCCTCCTCTTCTCCTCCTGTCCCCTTCCTTCCTTCCTTCCTTCCCTCCCTTTTCCTCCCCTTCCCTCCCCCTTCCTTTCTTGTCATCCCCTTCTCTTCCCTTCTTTTCTGTCATCCCCCTTACCCCTTCTCTTCTTTTGTTTTGGAGACAGGGTCCTTCACATAGCTAAGGCTGGCCTTCACTTTGCTATATTCAAGAACTTTGAAATCTACAGCGTCTTGCTCGCTGGTATTACAGGTTTGTGTCCCCATACCCAGTTTTGTGTGGTGCTGGGCATAGAACTTGGGGCTTAGTACATGATAGGAACGCACAACTGAACTACATTCCATGCAGGGCAAGTTTCTTCGGGGGACATACAAATGAGAAATGGGTTGAAGGTTGCAGGCAGCTAGATCTGCCCTGCTTTGACCTTGGCCTGACTGGCTGGCTTGTACATTGCACCTAACTGCCAACAAAACAGCAGCAACACAGCTCTGTTATAATTCTCTTACCTTATTTTTCCTGCTTTCTCTACGTTCTCTTCTGCCTCCTCTTCCTTCTTTTCTCCTCCTCCTCTTCCTCCTCCTCCTCTTCCTCTTCTTCTTTTATTTATCAAGGCTGTGTTGAGTGAACTTTATGATAATAAGGAAAAGTGAAAAGTTCAAAGTCAAAATGGCCTGCAATCAAATATTAGAGCATGTTTTTGGGAACATGGCTTATCAGGGTCCAGCAGCCTGTGCCTGGCAGCTCACTATGGTCAGTTCCCCACCCCCTCTGTGCAACTTAAAAAGTCTGTGTTCTTGGCTTCCCTTCACACTCTGGATTTTTCTGGCCCTGCGTGTAGACCCAGCTCTGGGCCTCTCTGGCTCATCTAAAGACTCGATATTAATATTTTCCCCAGGTCTGCTCTTCTCCTCCTTTTCCAGGCCTCAGCAGGGAGGTGCAAGGATACAGAGATTTATTTTTCCACTGAAGTGAATTTCACCCTCTTTCTTCCCGAGGAAGACAGACTTGGAGTCTAAATATTTTTCCATTCCTCTTTTACACGTAGGATCGAAGCCAGAGCCAATTATGGTAAATGCAGTGTTTCAGTCCAGTGGATTTTAGGTGAGCTGGGATTTGTTGTAGTTTCTGAAAAAAAAAAGTTATTTTAGCTTGACAGCATCATCGATAACACAATTTTCATTTTCACACATTATTTTTCTAAGCCTGTTCATAGACCAATGCCTGGGAAATAGGGAGATTTCACATCTCTTCTCTGTTCCAGGAGCTCTTTGTGTTCTCAACCGAGTTCTTACTCACTCAAGACAGCCTCTTGTGTGATTTTATAGCTTGTGCGGTGGAAGTTCAATTCTTAATCCATCAGACACCATATGCAGTGTTATTAGTCTCCACTGTAAGAATGATAAATGAGCAATAAAAAACAGGCCTTATGAACCTCCCATAAGCACTCAACACCAAATCTCCTAACAGATTCTTCAGAAAAAAATGGCGGTCAGCTCTGTGGACTTTGGGTTATGTGTATGTGTGGACTCCTATCTGTGCCTGATATGACCATTGGTTTTTTTTTCAGATCATGGGTTGTCTGTCTTCCTTTACCACGCTTGCCATCTCCCTCTCCTTCACTCTACTGGTTGACCTGTCTCCTCCTTACTCTTTTGTCCCTCCTCCACTCTCTCTTTCACCCTCCACTTTCTGTACATCGACATCCTTATAAAGTTACTCATGGTCAGGGGCTGTTCGCTTCTAGCTTCTTTCCCCTGTCTAGTAGGTGTCTGCAGGTGTAACCCCTGTCTCAGACACTCTCGTTTTCCCCTGTATCCAAAGGCTATTTGGGGTAGAGGGTGGACTGTTGCCACCCCCTCCCTAAGTTGGGCTCTTCAGGATTTTTCTCACGTCGAAATGTGTGGCCACCTGCACTCATCCAGCGCTGCTTGCTTTGGATTATCGACCTTCGTACCTTCTCCGAGTTTTTCCTAACTCAGCTTGTGTGTCTGTTTCCTGGGGCTCCCAGATGGATAGCCTTTGCTTGCTAACCACATGTTCTCTGTAACAACTCAGGTTTTAGGGTAAAATGATCCTGATTTAACTGCCTGGTTCCCACCAGTGCTTACCTGTCCTTTCCTGTAACCAAAGGGAATCTTGGCCTTTGCTGGTCTGAGCCACTGTGAGTTTTGGCTGCAGAGAGACTCAGACTAGCCCCAAGGCAGCGTGCCCTGAAAAACACCACAGAAAGTAGGTTAAAGGGTGTTAACTGTACCTACAGTTTGTTTCCTTGCTCTATGAATGATGTGTATTTCATGAGTACAACGACAGAGAAATCAGACATGGTGTAGCAGCTTGGATGCTTTCTGCCCCATCCTAATGAGAAGCACGAAAGAAAATACATTGGGTAGCATTGTCAGACCCTTGGAGCCAATGCAAATGCATGGCTGCCTTTGTTTTTCTTTTGCATAATGTTTCATCTTTTGAAGCAAGATCTCACTATGTAACCCAACCCATTCAGCCTGTGCTGGAGCTAAGAAACCATTCCATAACTCATGGCCTCAAGTTCTCAGCCATCCTCCTGCCTCAGCCTCCTGAGTGCTGGGATTACAAGTGTGACCCACAGTGCCTGGTTAAATAAAGTTCTCATATTTATTTCTTACTATTGCCCATCGTTGTTTTTTTTTTGTCTTCTAATGAATTGTATGCGGTGAGAGTTTTCTTTTTCCTTTAAGGGACTATAAATCACTGGAGTGCATTCGAGAAATAGAGAAATAGAAATTTAAATTGCTAATTTATTTGATGATAAGGCTACAAGTCGTTTCAGTGAGCGTAAAAAGGGCAGAACGTGACCTATTAAAACTTGAAGTGGGTTTTCTTTTGGTGGCTTTGCTTTTGATTTTCTCCAAGGGTACTTAGCAGTGTTGTCAAGGGCTGATGCCTTGAGACTTGAGAAGTTTTATCCTGTGTTAGATTCTAGATGCTCTTAAATATAACACGTGCCGTGTCTGTTTTGATTCTGCTTTCTACCATGTATGGACTACCATCCCCCTTTTTGTTCATGGTGTGGCTTGGGTGTGTGATGCTTGGCAGTGATATTTTTGACCGTGTGTGCGTGTGAGTGTTCAGTAATTTGAAGTAGGGGGTAGGTGTGTATTGAAGACAGTTAAGATCATACATGACTTTAAAAAATAGATTTTGAAGTATGTGTGTGTATGTGTATCTGTGTGTGTACGCATGTGTGTGCTTGCCTGTTATTTTTGTATGGGTGTGCATTTGTCACAGTATGTGGAATTTAGAAAGTGACTTTAGAGTCAGTTCTCTGCTTTCACTTTACTGTGTTTTCCTGGAATCTAACAAGTCTTCAGGTTTGCCCTGTGCAGTGCCAAGAGCGTTTGCCTGATGAGCCATTTGGCTAAACCTCAGATATGATTGTTTTTTATTTTTTTTTTTAAAAAGAAATAATATTAACTTCCTTTATTTTTATTCGAAGATGAGCTATAAATAGTTTGGTCAACCAATACGTCATTGTCCGGCAAATGGAAGCTGCTGGTGTTAATGGCAGTAGTGAAATATGCAGAAAACCCTATATATTTATTATATTTTAATAACCTCAAGACACTGTTAGTAGAGGACCAGCACTGGACACCTGGGTTCCTATTTTCAAAGTTGTGTTCTCCTGCAGAAGTCCTGAAAGTATTTTTATTTGTAGAATGAAGCATTTATATTTGATTCTCAAGTGCCCCAGCCCGACACACACTGTTTTCATCAGTCTGAGGCCAATATGTGTTTCATGTTCTTTCTAACCAGAATCTGGGGGGCAGGAACACGGTAATTGATGTAGGCCAGCTGAAGGGGCTTGACATGGGAGTTTTAATGCTGTTGAGAAGGAACATCTTCTGGCTACAGCCCTTGTTTAGCTTTTCACTCTCTGAAGCTGAGCAATTGAGCTTTCTGCATTTCTCCAGCTCTTCTGACTGGCCAGTTCATTGTCGGTCATTGGAGATAACAGTGGGGTTTTATCTATTTTGTTTACTATCCCTCTGTAATAAGAATTTTGAAACTGTGAAGAGCATGAAATAACCGTGGAAGATACCCGGGAGCCATTTCAAATGAAACATGCCCTAAGCCTGTTTAATTTGACGAGCGTGAGCAAGTGTTTGCTGTGTCCGAGATTTCCTAGAGAAGGTAAAAATCAGACAGAAGAAATTGCAGTAGATCAAATCCCGAGCTGGGCATTGTAGTGTGCATGTCAGTGTGGTATACACATGGGTGATGTACACACACACACACACACACACACTAGTGTGCTGATGTGTATCTTTATGAAGGCCAAGGGAGAAGGTGCATGTCCTGCTTTATCACTCTTATTTCCTTGAGACAGAGCCTCTCACTGACTCCGAAGCTAACCTAACGTGATGGTCAAGGAGCCTTAAGAGTTATTCTGCCTCCCCACCCCCTTATGGCACCTTTGCTACACCATGTAACTCGACTCCCAACCTTCAGTATGGGTGCTAGGGTCTCAATTCAAGTCCTTGTATAGCAAGCACTCTGAGCTCTGTCTCCAGCCTTTGAAAGCCCTTTCCCCTCCAAATATATTCATGTGATAATTCAGACTAGCAAGCATTCATACTATACTGGTGAAAGCATCTGCAGGTGCTAAGTCCAATGTTCTGGGTACACAGTCTCCACCTTTCACAAACCGTTCTTCTGGACTTTAGGAGAACCATGGGGTGGGGTGCGGGGCAGAGTGTGTAATGCTTAACCCAGGGCTAAACTTTGCCTTCTGCTTCCTCATTGTCTGGCTCCAACAGTCTTTTAATTTCTCTGTATTCTCTATTTCCTCATCTATGAAATAATGTTGGAAATTTGAGCTCATCATTACTGGGAACATCCAACTATTTAATACATTGAAAGGACTTAGTAGAGACAGTACCTAACACAGTGTCACCCTTGGGGTTGTCATTAATAGTGATAGTAGGAAAGACAACAAAAATGATGGAGTTTCTCCCTATTAAGTTGCTATGGCTAACAACAGAGAACTATCTTACTTCAATGTTACTGCTTACCAGCAAAAATATAGTTAGAATACAGGCAGTTTTTCACTGTAAATAGTGAGTGAATATTTATTTATTGCTATGAACATTTTGTCCCGGTTTACTTATATGATATTTTAAGTATTAAAATGCTAAAGGGGGAGGGGATAATGAGACTGACGACAGAAATCTTGCCTTAAAATATCAAACATCTGAATATGAAAGTTTGAAGGGAAAAGTAAGTTCCCCTTAATTTTTTAGATATTCACTTTATTACGGCAATTATCTGAAGACGATCATTGCCAACATATGGCAAACTTGAAATTAGAGTAAAAATAATAACGTTTAAGGTTTGATACATCACCTTTCTCCAGGGTTGGCAGACATTTAATCTGCCATGTGTATTTGTAGTAGCCATTGGGGTTGGGAGTTCTGGCTACACAGTAGGAGCAGTCAGTGAAGCATCTGGGGGTTTTAGGAAGAAACAAAGCTACTGATTGGCAGAGATGAGGGCGGGTAAGGATGAGCCAGTATCAAGGAATGGGAGTTGAGAAGCTTTGGTACAGCAGTGAAGGATTCTATGTGAAAAAGGACAGAGCCAAGAGTCTTTGTCTTTTTTGCCTGGCCATGGTAAGGGGGAGATGGACGGATGTTGGGAGGAGGTGACCTTGTCTAGAAACTGCAGTCCTTGGTTCTGTTGAATCCGTGCTCAGAATGATTGCACAGGAGTGTTGCTGCCCTAGAGCACTGACTTGAAAACTTAGAAAACCGGAATGGAAATTTGCTTCAGGGGACTAATTCTCTCAGGTAGTGCATAACTTTCAACCAAGGTGTTTACCTTCCTCATTGGTGAGCATGGCCCTCAGATGCCTTCGGCTTCCATTGCTGTGCCTTCCAATTTTAGCATATTTCTGATACGTGCTTTACAAACACACTCTCCCATTTTCTAGGTTATCCCTTTGCTAGCCTGACAGTTCCCTTGGCTGTACAGGAGCTCTTGTGTTCCATGTATTCTATTGGTTTGGTTTTGCCTTTGATGATTTTCCTTTGGGGCTCATATTTTTTAAAATTATTTTATGGATATTTTATTTACATCTCAGATGTAATCCCCTATCCCCATTTTCTCCCCGCCCAGGAACCCCCTATCCCATCTCCCTTCCTCCTGTTTCTATGAGGATATGCCTCCCACTCACCCTTCCACTCCCACTTCCCCACCCTTGAATTCCCTTGCACTGGGGCATCCAGCCTTCATGGGACCAAGGATCTCCTCTTCCACCTATGCCCGACAAGGCCATCCTTCCCTACATACACAGCTGGAGCCATGGGTCCCACCCTATGTGCTCCCAGGCTGGTGGTTTAGACCCTGGGAGCTCTGGTTGGTTGGTATTGTTGCTCTCCCCATGGGGCCACCAACCCTTTCAGCTCCTTCAGTCTTCTCTCTCTCTCCTTCATTGGGAACCCCTTGATCAGATCAATGGTTAGCTGTGAGCTTCTGCCTCTGTGTATTCCAGGCTCTGGCAGACCTCTAAGGAGACAGATATATCAGGGTCCTGTCAGCATGCACTTCCTGGTATCCACATCAGTGTCTACCTTTGGTGACTGCACAAGGGATGGATACCCAGGTAGAGCAGTCTCTGGATGGCCCCTCCTTCAGTTTCTGTCTCATGCTTTGCCTCTATATTTGCTCCCATGAATGGAGCTCGTCCCTGCTTTCCGTCCCAGTGTTCATCCTGCTGCCACAGATCCCTCATGACCTACTTCTTCCAGTGTTTTCAGAGGCAAGAAGTATTCTCTACTCCCACCTTCATCAGGATGCTGTGTCAGCTCTGCCATGTGACCATCTCTCTCAGGGATCTCCTAACCAAGCCTTCTTCTTCCAGGTTCTCTGTCTCCTTAGCTCATGGTTTATTCTTTGTTTATTCCCTTCTTTGCTAACCAGTTCTCCTTGCTGAAGAGGGTACAATGTATGCAAGAAAAGTTCACTGGAATCTAGTGTCTTCAGCAGAGTCTGTTTGCACATGTTGCACAGTTTGTCTGGATGTACTGTTCGGGACAGGAGATAATTTTCCCTTGGCCTTCGAAAGCATTCTTTCACCATCGTCTCTTCTTGGATGCTATTAGCACCATTCCTTTGTTAATTAACTTCTCTTCAGCTCATCTTCTTCAGGGTCTTAGCAGATATCTTTTACTCCATGCATTTTGTCTGTCTCAATTATACACTGTCATGTGCTTGGTGGCACTGTGCTTTTTAAGCTACCAAATGGCCTCTGTCATCAGTAACCTTAAAGCCTTCCTTTTAAGGATTTTTATTTTCAAATAAATCTTTTTGACCCAAATTGAGCTACACTAGAGTTAAGATGGCAAGTGATGATTTTTGTTGTGTTGGAGGGTTAGCATAGCATTCCTTTTAAAGATACCTCTGTAGACATTTATCATAGCATCCTGAGTTTGAGTAAACTGAGCATAGGGGGCGTGGGGATCCTGTCTGAGCCTGTTTTCTTTCTATGCACTTGCTTTTTCTTCCAACTTTCATACTCAGATGTTGGATATTTTGGGCCAAGATTTCAGTTTTCATTCTCATTATGAGTTCTCCCCACCTCCCCATTTCTGTTAGCTTCCTTTAAAAAAAAAAAAAAAAATCCATGTCTTCAGTTCCTTTGTATCCATGCACTCCTTGTTTTTGTCTTTCACAGTCATAGTTAATTGCTAGGAATACTCTGATGAGAATCCCTGTCCTTCCAGCATCCACTTGCGAGATGCATTAAGGAAGTCTGCTGTCTCTGCTTGGGCCACCAACCAGCTTTCTATTTTTTTTTTCTTTCTGAGTTTGTCTTTGGGCTTCTCAGAGAGCTCCTGGATAGGGGAACTATTTGTCTAGGAAAGAAGCATCTTTAGGGTCTGTTTGATGGCTGATTGGCTTCTCTGTAGGACCACTTTCTAAACTTTAAACTTACAGAACTAGAGAACAGTGGATAGCCTGGATGCTCAGGACCTGGCTTCATGGTCCAGCCATTTCTTTTATGCCTTTCTCTGAGTCTTTCCCCTCCCCTGGGTGGATGACCTCTCACTGGAGGCCTGTATGCTTTACTCTATTCACAGAATGAGCTCTGGTCTTTCGGGGGTCTGGGAAAGCAGTCTTCCAGGTAAGTTCATTAGAGTGGGGGCCTTATTCATTCTTAGATGGTTTGTCAACAATGAGTGTCCCTGTTTTTGGCCTATCCCTTCCTCCATAGAGTCAGATATGGCTGGCAGTTGTCTGGATTCTGGGATTTTTATTTGTTGAGTAAGTTAAGTTATTTTCCGTTTCTCCCTTGATCAGTTTAGCCTCATTCAGCTTTGTAGGGTTCCCAAATCATTTCTTTACTTTTCATCCATCTGCTTTCTTTTATTTCTTTCCAGGAATAATTTGGATTTTATTGGCTGATTTCTCATTCTCTACCTGAATAGAAATCTGTTACCCGCCTTTGTATTTGAACTGTGGAGAGGGTGAGAGTCAGTGTTCATGCTCAGCCTGCTCTTTCCTCATCAGCCTGCTGTATTCCTGTTGACTTTCAGAGTTTGCTTTTCTGTCAGTTATTTAGCCATATGTTTTCCTGTTGGATGTCTTGTTTGTCCCTCCACCCCTTCCTGATCTAGTCTAGACTTTTAGTTCCTTCTTTGGTGCATATCATCAGGGTTGCAACATTGGACTCCATGACAAATCTCTGTCTCAAAGGTTTCCAGGCACTGCAGGGTGTTACTATATAAGTTTTTCTATATAAATGTTTCTATATAAGTGTCATTACTACAAGGGCTTCCTAGAATATGAATGTCATAAATGATTTAATGCCTTTTATTTCTGGTGTTAAAAAGCCAGTCATTGAATGATGGTTATAATGGAGTATTTGATTTCTATTTGTTATTTTGGTTGGCAAATATAAAAACCCAACTGTTTCTGGATGGTTGTTGCCACTCTGTTCTGACATTTCTTATCTATTATAGAGTTTCAGCTTATTAAGATCTATAATGGATGTAGATTCCACATAGATGTCATAGTGAAGCTACTTTTTTTCATTACATGTAGACAACTAGCTTCTAGCCAGTGGAATAAAAACTGGATGTTGAGTACATGAGGACATATCTTTAAAGTCACCTGGTGCCTATAAGAACCATGTGCCAACCTGCTGTGCCACTGGTGCATATAAGCACACCATGCACTAATCTATTGTGTTATTGGTGCCCTTGCTATGCAAAGGTTTTAGGTTGTTTTTTTTTTTTTTTTTTTCAGGTTACTTCCTGTCTCTGTTGCTTTATATAATGAAATATTTCCTAGTGAAAGTAGATATAACCTACTTATCTTTATCTGATGAGTTTTTCATATCTCATGAATGCTTTACTGTTTTGCCTACAAATAAAGGAATTGGATTTTAAAAACTAATCTATTACATTACTTTTGTCTCCTCCTTCCTTTGTTTTTATTGCATGTAATGGAGATGCAGTGGCTGGAGGTCAAGCTAAGATATTGACTCATGAGGAACATTCTCAGGCCCAAGGATAGCTGAGCTATGAACTGGCCTTTCCATGGGTTCTTTAAGATGGGAGAGTCCAACTTCCCTGGCCACCTACCTCAGTGTACCATAGACTAGTAACTACCTCACGATGCACTCTGTCAGGTAACTACTTCAGCCACTCCTTAGGTTCTGTCCATTTCAGTTTGTTGATACATGCAGCTAACTCTGATCCTTGTAGTCAGTTCAGACTGGCTGAAGTTCGAAAGTGGCTTTGTGGTTTATGGTTTTGTAAAATTGGCATATCCAAGAAGTGAATCTGTTCTTAAATATCCTCCATTCTGTAACTTAAGTAGCATCCTGAGTCTGCTTCCCACTCTACCTTCTTCCAGCTCTGCTGCTTCTGTTTGCTTCTTCTGAGATATCAAAATGTGGGAACAGTACAGCTGCCAGTTGCCTCCAATTTCCACAGCAAAGACTCTACTCTCAGGGAACTAACAACTAGTTTCCGATAACTTGAACTTGGCTTGCTAACTCTTTCTTTAATCCTGTCTGGGTGACAGGGAGGATAGACATGCTACTGTCTATGCCCACTGCTGGCATAGAGAAAAGAGATGTGTTAACTCCAACATTGGTTAAGCAATGTTTCTGTGGAATGGAAGAGGATTGTATTGGAAAAGAAGACATATCCTTTTCCATTTGTGTAGTGGGCAATTACTGTATTTCATTTTACTGATTTAAAAACTAATATACATGGTAACTTTTGGTTACATTTTTCTATGTTCCAGTAATTGATTGTATACAAAGCAATTAATGTTAAAACAAATAATTTCTATGAGTCAGTAATCACAAGGAAGTAAATGACACGTAATTCAGAGGAATACAGTGGGCAAAGTGAAATGTTAACTGTAAGTGGAATCATATTGGAAAGGTGGTTAGTAAAATGACCCAGTAAAAAAACATATTTAAAACCATGGGTTCAAAATAGATGTGTAGTAAAAAGATCAAGTAAAAACACCCATGCTTAAAAAATCATGGGTTTTAAATAGTGTATGCTGAGCAGTGGTAACTGAGCTAGTAACTGCTCAAGAGAGTTTGGTGTTTGTCTTCATCTCCCAAATCTAGGGCTATGGGCACATGCATCCATACCAATCTTTTTACATGTGTGCTCGGGATTTGAACTCAGCCCTCATACTTGCACAGCATGTACTATTTTCCATCTTCCAATCTGTGTTTCTAATTTGTAACTGTTGAACCCAAAGATTCAAACCAGTGGACATGCTCCCCCAGAAACACTCACAGACAGCAGATTCAATGCAATAACATAAGGTATATTGATGATAAGATGATAACCAGTATACTGGAGCTCCCTTACTCGAAGGTAAGAGGAACCCTGAGCTGAAGCTAAAAGCAGCTTATATACCATTTTTACAGCATTCACAAGGAAAGTTAATTACTTCTCAAATAATAACCATAAAGGATTTCAAACAGCTGTTCCCAGGCCTGGTTTCTAGGTAACTCAAAGTTGCACCTTATCTTTACAACAAAGAGGGTCAGCTTAAGTGGCTTCTGTTTACCCAGGTTCACTGTGTTAAGGGCTCATCTTCCTGATAAACTCTTATCTTGGGCCCTTCTTCCTGGAATCTTTGTTTGAGTCTTTGGAATGTGCTCCTCCCGGGATGTGCCTCAGGTGCAGCTAATATTTGAGTGTAAACGAAACTCAAACTTTTAATTTTAAGTTCAAGCTGAGACCTGAAATTACATTCTTATATAACCACCTTCAGAAAAGCACTTTTCCTCTAATGGACTCATGGACTGTCAGAATTGTTACCAGTTTTGCTTTCTTTTTTCTTTTCTTTTTCCTTCCTTCCTTCCTTCCTTCCTTCCTTCCTTCCTTCCTTCCTTCCTTCTTTCCTTCAAGACAAGGTTTCTCTGTAGCCTTGGCTTTCTTGGAACTCAATATGTAGCCTAGTCTACATCAATCAGATCCTCCTGCCTCTGCCACGTAAGTAAGTGCTGGGATAAAAGCTGTGATTCACCATAATTTTTCTCCTCTTCCTCTTCCATCCCATCCCCTTCCACCTTCCTTAATGGCAAAATGTATCTCTAATAGCCTCCCAAACTGATATAGAATATGTTGATTTTTTTTCCAGAATACACCTCTTTATTTTTAATACACCATAGGTGGACATTTCTGTAGAAATAAGTCTCACTCCTTCATATAATTGTGGGGGAAAATGCACTAGTAGTCCAGGGAGTTCCCCTGAACTCTCACTCAGTTTTTTGTGCCACTGGAATCTTCGATGGAGATGGTGTATTTATTCTAGTCTGTAAATCCTTTAACTGTAGTCCACCCTTCATTCATATCACTTCAGGTTTTACCTCAGTTCCTATTTCTGTTAGATACTCTCATTTGGTGTATCATCTAACACCAGTGGTCACATCTCTTTGATGCCTTTTGGCTGTAACACTGTGTCTGACTGTCCTGTGTTTGATGACCGTGCCAGTGTGAGGACTTCTGATCAGGCTCTCTGTATAGTGCCTCTTGGCTGGAATCGGCTTGATGTGTTTCTCATGATTGCATCTGGGGCTTTGGGTTTGGGGGAGGAAGCCACTTCCAAGGGCAGAATGCCTTGGCTTGTTTGCCTGGTAAACTTGGACTCATTGGATTTTTCCATCTTGTTGCATTCCAACCCTCTTTTGTGTATCACTATGAACTCATGTATTTAGCTTATCCATAGACTGTAAACTAGTACTCTTATGTATTGATTTACTGCCACTGTTGTGTGCTTTTAAAAAAAAGTAGTATTTATAAAAGGGTAGTAGTATTGTCCTTTTGGGCACTTGAATATACTACATACTCATCTCTCGTGCATCTTTGCCTCAGCCCTGGTACCAGCAGTTTCTCCCAGCATCCATAGCTCTAATTATTTGGAATGGCATTAGAACCCAAGATATGACTGCTGGGAGTGCCTATTAAGGCTGGGTATCACAAGGAACATGATTGTGTCCTGCTACTTTTCAGAAACAGAATGAAACATTTGTAGTGACTTTTCCAAGAAGAGGAGCAGTGTGTGTGGGACATCAGTGTGTGAGACAAGGGCCACCCATGCTTGGAGATAGTGTTACACCCCTTTCCATTATTTCTCTGTAGCCAGGGACCCTTTCTTTCTCTTCCTGGGAGCTTTGCAAAGTGGTTTATTTTCTGGACACTCTGATGAGCTACTTATTTAAGAGCAAAATATGAGGGAAGATTTGTTAACTCTGATTGGAGAAGTTGTTTATTGATTGCCCATGTCATCCGTTTTCTCCTCTCTTAGCTTTGTCCAAGAGACTTAGCTTTTAAACATAGTGAGTTCAAGTGTGCTGTATATTGTTGTTGGCAGTTAGAATAAGTGAACACTCTGCCACTGAATTGCCCTTTAAATAAAGATAGCATGCTTTCTCTTTAATGTGTTCACTACTCTCCCACATGTCTTTCAACCCACACAACAATTACCACCAGGCTCTGGCCTAATGTGTTCAAACTAGGACCATTGTCCAATGTTTTACAAACTAATTCTTTCTAGAAAGCGTAAATATTACCTTGAATAGAGAAATGCGTACTTTCTTCAAGGAGCTCTCTCTCTAAGGGAAGGACTTGCTCTCAATTGTGGAGTGGACTGATATTATCCTTTAGAACTAATTAATGGAGTGTAGGAATTCATGGCCCATCCCTTCTGTTTCTGTCTCCCTTCCCCCCACTTCTCCTTTCTCTGTCTTTCTGTCTCTGCCTCTCTGTCTTTGTCTCTGTCTGTATATGTGTTTGTCTTATACCGGCAGATTTCCATTCGTTTTGCCACTATGGTAGATAGAGTGGCTGGAGCAGGATGCTGGAGCAGAATGCCAAGGGCTCACATATTGAGCTGCAAGCACAACTGAGGGACTGAAACACAAGTGGCTCAAGTCTTTAAATTCGCAAAGCTCTGCCCCAGTGACTTATTTCCCCAGCACACCTCAGAAACCTCCAGAAACAAAACCACCAACTGCCACCATATAATCAAATACCTGAGACTAGGGGTGCATTTCTCATTCAAACCACCCTGGGTTCCCTTTTTTCTTTCTTTGCTTCTGAGTCATCACCACCATGTCAGACCAGGGCGAGTTACCCTTTCTTCTTCCCTAACTCCTGGTTTTAGTCAACACCACTGTGTTCTACTCCTTTGAAGCAATCGAATACATTAATTTTTGATGTTTGAAACAATTCAATCTGTCAAAGGATGAAGGTCTTAATTTTATTTTCCTTTTGGCCATTTGTGGGTAATTAGAAAAACCTGAGCAGACCGAGACCCTCATTTCATACAATCTTTCAAGTTTACAGGCTTAATGAAAACTAATATCTTATGAATGGATTCTCAGTTCAACCTTCTGAAGAGGGTTTCCAGTCAATTAGACAGACCTTACTTATCATGTGCAGAGCCTTTAAAACTCAAGTCTCTTATTCCATACATGCCCCCTCCCCCCCCCCACTAGCCTTTAGTGCAGGCTGCTTCAAACACCTGAAATATCTCTGTCAACAGTTTGCATGTTAGGATGGAAGGAATATGCCTTCACACTCAGCCGGAATTTCTTTTTGGTCCCTGCCTCGCCTAGTCCTCCGACCCCCCACCCCCCACTCCTCCTCTTCTTCCTCCTCTTCCTTCTCCTCTCATCCTTTTTCCTTTTTCCTCTTCCGTCCTTCCTTTCTTTTCTGTGACGGTTGTTTGGATAATCACGTGAACGTTCGTGATCACCCTCCCATCTCGTCACTGGCTATGTTTCCAGTCCGAGGCCTGGCCACACCCTAGACAGGCTTCCTGCTCATCAAGATTCATTTTGCTGTCTCACTTTGAACTTGTGGTTCCGTTAACGCTTTCTTCATAGCCATTTAACTGTTTTATGAGTTCCTGTTCTGTGAAGCATTGGTCTTACCTGTTTGAGTGAACGCTGAGCGACACATTGTAAATATTTACCATTATGTATTTAGAACCACCTTCTGAATTACTTTACTACCATTTAGATTTGCTTATGAGGTCTTACTTAATTGATGTTCACACTCAAGAAACCATTAAATCTTTCTGTCCACTCAGACTGTGTCAGAACTAAGATTCTCAGAGCTCAGACTCATAAAATGTTCAAGATAGTTGTAGAGGCACTTTCCTTGCTTTCTTTCCATTTAGTAATATTGGGGATAGTTTGACCACTTGGCATCATAATTATAATACCAACAGGAAGTGTTGCCTGGCAGAGAGAAGAGTCTGGCTACCAGGTCAAATATAGGTCTTCAGAACTGAGTCTTCATGCTAATAGCCCTTACAACCTTAGCTATTAAGACTTATGCCAGTAGATAGCATCAATCTTAATACTTAAGTTGTAATTAAAATCATAAATGTTACAAAGATAATGACAGGCACTTAAACTACATATCTCTAATATAACATGTTTTATATTCTGAAGATAAAATTAATACTGCCATTTTCCAAATGATGAGATTGAAGCATAGAGAAATATGTACTTGTATACGTTCACACAGTGCGTGGTGAAGGTAAAATGAATGATAGCATCTGGATTCAAAAAAATCTCTCTTTACAACCTCTGCTGCTCTACTCTGTGGATTTTAAGAAGAGTGATAATGTAAATAAGTTAACTATTAAATGCAGTTCTTTTATACAGTTTCCCTTTGATAATAAATCAGTTATTTTAAGAATATTGAATGTCAGTACCTTTGAACACATATGTATTCAGCCATATCTTATATTCAGTGTCTGTCTGATGCGGTTACTACATAAAGACGAATAAAATGAACTTTCTTTTCCATGGATGCTACTATCTTACATCCTTCTATCAGTAATTAGTTATACTTCAGGATTACTTACACTACAGAGCATGCACAATGCCACTGGTGCTCAGAGATCATAGAGAAATGACATGGCATGTCTCTGGGAAGCTGCATTAGGGCTCCTGTAAAGGATATGGGTCTCTGTCCAAAGCATTCAGAGAAACAAGGTGAGCACAGGTGGAGAGGAGGAAAAGCAGGCTGTGTTGCTCTGCTGTGACTTCTTAGGAAGATATATGTTAGCATGTTGGGGGATATAATTTTAGAGGCATGCATGAAGTTTTAGTGGAGGTCTTATTTAATGCCACTCTGGGCAACAGTTAAGGTGATGCAGAAGGAAGAGAGTCATTCTCAGTTAAGATTTATGGGACCTGATAAGAACCCATAGAATGGGACTGATCTGAATGAAGAAGGGGTCAAGGTCAGTGGAAAGCTTTGAATGGAGAACACTGAGAGGGTGGTTAGAAATAAAGAGAGCTATCTTTTTTTCTTCTCTCCTGCTTTGTTGTGAAACATGGTGCAGGCATTTTTAATGACCTCAGTTATTGGAAATCTCACTTGTATGATGTAATATTGTGCGTAGTTGTGTATTGAAGAACTATGGACACTCTCTGAAGAATTTGTAGCAAAATTTCCTGTTTCTTGTTTATTCGTTGTACTAAATGTTGCATCCTGAAAGCACTTGTGAGTCTTTGGATGTTTTAAAGTGGAAAGTGCAGTGTGTGTGTGTGTGTGTGTGTGTGTGTGTGTGTGTGTGCGCGCGCGCGCACGCGCGCACATGAGCCAATATTGACATCTGGCCTGTAATACTATAAGCCTATATCTTGGCTTGATGGAGGCTCTCATTGCATTTGAGGGCTGAAGCCTTTGGGCCAGGATCCTAGATACTCTACCTTTCTTCAGTGTTTTTTTCAGGATTGGTGATGGACTGTAATGCGTGGTTCTGGGTACCATATACAGAGAGTGTCTGTCTTGGAGATGCTCTCTATGAGAGAGCATGAATTTTTTTCTGCCTTGGATGATCTTTGCCCTAGTGTTTGGTTCTAAGGTGGTACTTGGTTGACTTTAAAAAATATGAATTGCTCTTAAGTTATGATGGTAAGTGTTGTCTGTGGTTATTATATTTTTCATACATATTTTTCCTTGTGACAGGTAACCTTTGACCCAGGTAACACAACTATTGGGGGACCTTTTAATGACTTGTTTATTTGGGAACACCGAGATCCAGTGTTTCACCTAATAACCCATTTATTATTCAAGTTAGATGTGTGGTTGAATCCTTTCTGTGAGAATGTCTCTTTGTAGGCTATTCACCCTTCGACATTCATAAGCTTGTTTGAAAAAGCCAGATGTGTACACAACCACAAGCCAGATGTGTACACATCTACTGATTTAAGGCACTGTTTCACATGAAGTGTTTGGAGCATCGTAGTGTATGCATGAAAATTGATGGACATTATAATGTGCTCCTGCATGTCTATCAAACGATTTGTGGAGGCATTTCTTCCTTTTTTCCTCTGTCACCTTCAGTCCTGCGAACACTAGAGCTGAGGATAAAGATGTATGTAGACATACTACCTTCCTCTTAATTTATTATTTTGAACCTTTAGTGCTTTAATTATCTTCCCCTTCCACTTCAAATTCTAATTCTTTGATTAATAAATATTTTATGAGTTTAAAGCATAATGACTTTATTTGCTTTTTATTTTTTATTTTTATTTTTATTTTATTTGCCTTTTTGACACAGGGTTTCTCTGTATAACCCTGGCTGTCCTGAAATTTTCTCTGTAGACCAGACAGGCCTAGAACTGAAGGATCCTCCCATCTCTGCCTCCCTATTGCTGGAATTAAAGGTGTGTGCCCCCAGTATCCAGCAGAAAATCTTAAGCTAGTTATTTTTATAATACTTTTCATATTATGTTAGAAATAGAAATTCCACAGAACTGACTTGAAAAAATTGACAGAAAAATGAAGTAGCATGATAGTGTGAATTGTAAATTAATCAGAAATAAAGATAAAGAGTCTTTTGAGCAGGAGCTCATACTAATTTGAAATTAATTTTTTTATTATATATCTTTTCAGGAAAGCACAGTTTGTGCAAAGTAAATCCATAGATGTGGTCTTGAAAATCAATTTCTGGTCCACATTAGTATGCTTACTAGCAAAAATATTTGTTAGTAAAGCCCCCTTCCTCCTAGGCTCTTTTTACTCCTAATATGTACATATTTTAAACTACATAGTGATTTTAGTTTGAAGAATTTAATACTTCAAAGGATGTATTTAAAAGAAACATTGAGCAGTTGTGGCTAAATAATCTTCATTTTTCTATAAAGAGTCGATTGCTGTTCCTTGCCATTTATGTCAGAACAACTTGAGCAAAAAATTTCTCCCTAGAACAGATACTATAATGATGTGAACTTTAGGTTAATATGGCTATTTTATAATAATCATGTATGTTCATCCTGTGTGTGTGTGTGTGTGTGTGTGTGTGTGTGTGTGTGTGTGTGAACTGTGAATGAGGTGGTGATTGGCCGATGTGTCGTCTCAGAGTTTGACCATGACACGTGGACCTGCTGAAGATGTTGTCATTCTTTTTCCTTATAGAGTACTCCTGTGCCTTCCTTCCTCCCTTTCTGTGTGTCTTGGGTATTGGATGGTTAGACTGTGAGGATGCCAGTGTGTTTGTCATCCAAGGATATAGAGAGGTGCCAGGAAAGAGTGTGTGCTTACTGCATTCTGAATGCCTGGAGGCCTAAGTGCATCTGTGTTTAGCTAACAGCATTTGCATTCAAACAGAGTTTGTTTGTTCGTTAATTTTTGTTTTTTGTTTTTTGGTTTTTTTGGGAAGGAATTTTGAAATGCATGTTCACAGAAGTCACTTGGACTTGTTCCTCCCAAATTCAGGGAGACCCCTATAGATTACCATTTCTTTAATAGTGACTCCCACTGTTTACATCTTACAAGAACAGAGTACAGAATCAAACCCAAGGCATTGGCATTTCCACACAGTTTATGTAGATCTTGGTAGTTTCACATTCATTTTTTTTTTTTTTTTTTTTTTTGCCAGTGCATGTGGTTCACCACAATTTTACTCAATATGTATATTTGTATAAATGCCAGAATCTACATATGAGGCTCATGTATAAGGCTTCCCTTCCTTCAAGGCTTTCTTGGACCTCCCTTTAAAATCTTCTTTCCGTATCCTTAAACCAAGTTCCTAAAAGACCTAACTTTTCACTTTGCATTTTAACTGTGACAAACAAAAGATACTTATGTTGAGAAGGAGAAAACCAACAAGGACACCATTTGTTGACCATTTGCTTGTATGTCGAGCATGTCTGATCCAAGCTAATTCTCTGACTATGAAAGGAAATGCACTCAGTGTGCCATGGGTGCTTGCCTGTCAGTGTCCCATGTAGCACAGTGCCATGTACAATGAATATGTAAAATGAAAAATTGTAAAATAAAAGAAGAAACATGATTCTTAGAGACTTGTTTTCTAGTCTATGATGGATTGCTGATACCATCATAAGGAGAGCCCATTCCCATGAATCACAACCTGTACCCTCTGTTGCATTTATTACAGAGGAGATGCTTGGGATTATAGAATGTTAGTAGAGTGTTGTAAGAAAAAAAAGAAATCAACACCCACATTATTAATGACCCAAATACTGACAAGTGCATTTTAGAAAAAAAAAATGATCTTTGAGTCAAACCTTGTATTAGAGTGTCCAGGGAGTTTTGAGTTGGTTTGGTTGGCAATTTCATGTGCATAACCACAGTGTTAAGAAGGAAGCATGCCGTAGGCCTAGGGGTGTCTGAGTATGTGACCATGTTCTCATAAGGAAATCCATCCGTAGGGTGAAGATAGCATCTTGGGTTGCGGATATGTAGATAAACACAGCAAGAACTTGACACTGAAGCAGGTGTTTTAGCTTTTCCTGTAGGAAATTGTTAAGCTTTTAAAAATGAAACTCTTCTGTGTCACACAGATAAAAATAGACAACAGGTTATGAATGCATCAAGGGGAGGCTTGACTGCTTAGGGGGGAAGAGAAGCGACTATCTTTGCTTCCCTGATCCCACTTGTTCCTTCTGGTATTTCCCAGTAATGGGGATCAGGTGAGGAAGGTCTTGGAAGTCTTGGCATGGTGTGGGAGAGATGGTCCTCTCCGGCTGACTCAGCTATCTTGTTTTCTTACCCTGCCTTCTCCACTCCCACCACAGAGCTGTTTTTAAAGTAAAGGAACAAGAAAAACCTGTTTTTCTGGGAAAAGCATTCAGACACACTCACCCATCCTCTGGACATGAAAAGTCTGCCAGTTCCTCAGGTTTAAAACTTTCAGCCCACCTTGTCTCTGTCCCTGTGGTCCTGCTCCTGCGTGGTGCTTTGTGCAAAGAGTGGATCTGGTTGTCTGCGGGTGGGCCTGGGGACCAAGAGTCTGGGTAAGTCTCAGGCATGGCCTTTAAAAATAGCTTGTTTTTAATTTTGGGAAGATAACCTCCATGTTTCATTTTGCTAACAATCAATTTTTGACTCTTAGATGCTGTGGGACGTGTTTAAAAGTCTTCATCTTCCTGGAATGAACATTCCTTTTAGAGGAGTGATCCAGTGGGAGAAAAAGATTTACCAGCCAAATAAAAGGCCAGAGTTAATGTACAATAAATGATTTCAAGTGAGCACTTGGTACAAAGCATAGGGGTGGGGGTCCTGCAGGGACTTAGTCTGATTAGAGATGGTGTTAGGCTTTGCAGATAAGCAGATTCAGAGGAACCCTGTGAGGAACTTGGGTATCATTTGTATGATACACATAAGGGGTTCATTTTCTTCTTCCTAGATTTTCTAGTTCAAGTTGAGCTCCTCTCTGAAGTATGGACTCCTGTCTGACATTGGAGACACAGTATAGGGTTTGTTTTGTTTTGTTTGTTTGTTTGTTTTTGTAATAATTGTTAAAACGCTTCCAAATTGCAAAACTCTGTACAGGCTGGAATTTTTATTTTTTGATTACCAGACTCAGAAGTTTAAAGTTAGAATGTTAAAATGTATTTTGTATACATTTCAAAAAGTAAAAAGCATCTGTAAAGATGTTGCTCTTGGGCATTTTCCAGAATGTAAAATGGAGGCTAGGAAGATGTCTCACTTGACAAAGTGCTTCCCTGGCATCTGCTGGGCATGGTGGCATGCATTTGTAAAACACACCACTGGGGATGTAGAGACAGGAGGATCCCTGAGATTCTGCTAGTTAACCAGTAAGCCTAGCCTAATTGGTAAGCTTTAGCCTAACAAGAGGGCTTTCTTTTCATTTTTCAAAGGTATATTGTGAATGAGGAACAATATAATATAATACAATACAATACAATACAATACAATACACACACACACACACACACACACACACACACACACACACACGGAAAGAGAAAGGGAGTAGGGGTAGAGAGCATGGAGGGAGGGAAGTAGAGGAAAAGGGAGGAGGGAGGGAGGCAGGGAGGGATAAAGGAGGAGGAGAAGAGGAGGAGGAGGAAGAGGAGAGGAAGGGGGAGGAGGATGGGAGGAGGAGGGGAGGAGGAGGAGGGGAGGGGGGAGGAGGAGGGGGGAGGAAGAAGAGGAGGAGGAGGGGAGGGAGGAGGTGGAGGGGAGGGGAAAGAAGAGGAGGAGGAGGGGAGGGGGAGGAGGAGGAAGAGGAGGAGGAGGGGAGGGAGGAGGAGGAGGGGAGGGGAAGGAAGAGGAGGAGGAGGGGGGAGGAGGAGGGGAGGGGAAGGAAGAGAAGGAGGGAGGAGGGGGAGGAGGGAGGGGGAGGAGGAGGGGAGGGAGGAGGAAGAAGAAGAGGAGGGGAGGGAGGAGGAGGAAGAGGAGGAGGAGGGGAGGGGGGAGGAGGAGGGGAGGGAGGAGGAGGAGGGGAGGGGAAAGGAGAGGAGAAGGAGGGGAGGGGAAGGAAGAGGAGGAGGGAGGAGGGGGAGGAGGAGGAGGAGGAGGAGGAGGAGGAGGAGGAAATAATGTTCCAAGGCTGCTGAAATGGTTTGACTCTGTAGGTGGTAAAGGTGCTTGCCACTTTGTCCAGTGACCTGAGTTCATTCCCAGGGACCCACTGGTGAGAAGCGGGTACTGCAAGTTATTCTCTAACCTTCACATGAGCACCATAGTATATGCAGGCACCCCTTATATGCACACAAACACAAGTAAAAAAAAATGCCCATGTTCATGACTTTTTTGCCTACATGTTTATGTACCATGTACATGCCTGCTACCTGAGACTGCTAAAAGAGAGGATTGGGCACCCTGGAACTGGAGTTACATACTGTTGTGAGTAACCATGTGGGTGCTAGGACTCAGCCTAGGACTTGGGAAAGAGCAGCTCACGAAACTAACCACTGAGCCATCTTTTCAGTTACCCTTTAAATTGTCTTAAAGAGAGTGTAGCAAATTACTTAGGGCGGCGAATACACTATCCATTCATCACAATGGGAATGAACTTTTAGCTTTTCTAAAACTTAGGATAGATTGCTTTTCATTTGACTGTTCTTCTTTGAAAACAAATGAGGTCAAAGAACAACAGTACTGTACCTTGAGTACATCCCTCCCACTTCGTTTCACTTCTAACCTATTTATTGAGCAGCTCTGAGATGGTGCCTTCTACAATGGAGATTTGAAAGGATCCTCCTCCTCACAAAGTGTCAGGTTCGTCACAGTAGCACAATATGAATTTATTCTCAGCTTAAGTGGAACTTAAAATTGTGTGGAGAGGACACAGTAGAAACCAAACTTGAAGTCTAGTTCTTTCCTGGCCCTGCCATTAGTGTATTAATTATATAAAAGACCGCCACGGGTGAGGCTGACTATCTAAGCTGCAGTGACTCTGCCTAGCTCAGCCACCATGTTGCGTGGCCAGAGGCCACGTGTGCGCTGCAGCTAGAAACAGCCAGCCAGAAACACCAGCACTGCCACCCATGAGACTCCAGCATGGGAGATGGCTCTGCCAACCTTCCACGTTGTCTCTACAAGGCTGGGCATTGCCCAGACCATCCCACCAACCATGCGGGCTTGGTACAAATGAGACTCTAATGGTTAGATTATCCAAAGGCTTATATATTTAGTAATGATCAATAACAAGATGCCCTTACAATCAGAGGTGTAACCCAATATCCAACCTAGATATACCAACTACCTTTGACTGCTACAGACAAGTGAACATCAGCTTCCATGTCCCCCTCTCTCATTCTCCGTCTTCCCCTTAGCTCCTCCTCTTCCTTCTCCTCCTCCTCCTTTACTCCTCTTCTTTCTCTCCTTACTCCTCCCACCTTAGCTCCTCCTACATGCCGTATGTAATGCTATGCACTCTTATGATGCAGAAAGGTGGTAGCGGCCCTCAGCCCCCAGGCAGTTGCCACACTGTGAAGGGGATGGGCTTAAATATGCAAGTTTTAAAATGCAATATTGTCTACTTGACATTTTGTCAGGCTTGAATTCTATTCCAAACCAGAAAGTATTTGTGTGCATAACTTTCAACTGAGATTTGCTGCCAAAGAAAGGAGAGAATACAAGGAACACCAGTACAGGGACTGGAGAGGATGCCTTTCGGGACAGGACTGCTCAAATGCAAATGTGAAGTAAGCTATAGGATAAACAAGCCCAGAAACTCAAACAAAAATGACAAAAAAAAGAAACTGGTATTTAAGTGTATTGAAGATTGGTCCTGTCAGTGTATATTGTCTGAATAATGGAGAGTCAAAAGCAGGAGGGAATCCATCTGTTGCGGCCCTCAGTTCTTCTGATATTCGTTTTCTTATCATCTATCCTTTCTTTCTTTCCTTGTCATATGTTCTTTTTGGCAGTGACCTGTCTCTCTACTGGTTAAAAAAGCATATTTCCTGACCCCCATACCCCGATGTGACTGCTTTTAGCCTGTGTGTCCAAGTCTCTTATGGGCATTTCGATTCATATATAAGGCCATCAGTACACTTAGATAATGTCCTACAAATGGTTATCCCATACATTTTAAAATATGTTCCGAGTCGTCTCACTGTGGAATTTTTTTTTTTTTTGGGGGGGGGGAATCAATTAAAAGTCACAAATAAAAAAGTACAAAATCTTAACTTAGAGAAGTCTGTCTTGGCTTCTCTCTGGCAACACCTACACTTCCATCCATCTTCCTTCCCTCCCTCAGCTCCATTGAGCTTGACCCTGACTCTATACAGAACTGCAGTCCAGAAGTAAGACAGAAGACATGGCGATCTTAGAACAGGAAACCAGAAATAACAAGGTAACCTATAGTACCTAAGGGTTACATTTCTGCTTGTTGTTTTTTGTTTATGTTTATGTTTTTGTTCTTTTAATGGAAGGGAGCTATTCTCAGAAGTACTGAGGAGAGGAACTATGGGTCTCAGAAAGCAAAGTTCTTCCTACAGGCTGATTCTAGGGTAGAAAAACACCAGCGTGAAGATGCAGACCGATGAAGACTAACAGTCTTGATGGATTCCTAAGAGGGCCCAGCCCATTGGTAGCTAATCTCCACGCTCATTTTAGGAATCATGAGTGACTTTGACTCCCAAGATAAAAAGAGAAATGTTGTATCCATTCACATATATATTGTCTCAAATTCCTTTTGTTTGAAGACAAATAAAGATAACTGAGGAAGAAAATCCTGTGATTCCATAAAGGAATGTAATAAAAATGCTGGGATGATAGAAATATTTCTTTTAAGGATAGATTGGTATTTGGAGTAGCTTTTCTGTATAGAAGCAGGGTTTCTTAAAGTGCTAGTGTTACCAGAGTCATTGACTGCCCGTCAATTATCTCCCATGTGACCTTGGCTATATGATCCTGCCTGGTCTTCAACATCCTCATATATAAGCTGAAGTTTTACAGTACCTTCTTATCCATGTTGCACTGAGGACTGTGGAAATGAGATCTGTGGAAAGCATGAGACAGTGTGTTGGAAGTGAGTACTCTATGAGTGTTGATTGTTAGGCATATTAGTGATAATGGCAAGTCCCTTTAGTATGGTGCATTACTGCTGGTTATTTCTCTGGAGCTTTGTAATTAGTTATGCAACGAGATGTTCCTTTTTTAAAACAATGAAAATTCTTTTTTCTTTTTTTTTCCTTTCTTACTAATGTAAGCTTAGAAAGTGATGTAACTTGGGACCCTGAAGCAATTAGGAAGCTGCCCAGAAAAGCTGTATGAACTGAGGAGAGGCTCTAGCATTGACATTACTCATTATAAGTTTTCAAGCAATATGGTTATTTGGAATATATATTGTTTTAAAGTATTAGAGAATATATATATAGAGAGAATATATGTATGTTTGTATATATGTATGTGTGTGTATGTGTATATATACATGTGTATGTATATATATACATATATATATATATACATACAACATACACATGCGTATATATTGTCTCTACACATCTTCTAAAACATTATGAAATTATGACATTAATACAATTAAGATGGTTAAAACAACCTTACTCAAGCTATCATGCCATAGTCAGGTAGCAGATGTTTTCATGTGCCTTATTCCTTCTTTAGATGCATAGAACTTTTACTGATGACCACAAGATATCAGATTTTCTCATTTTTCTTAAATGAGTTCATCATGGATACATTATAACAGTACATTGCCTTTTTAAAAACTATAATTAAATCACACATATTTTTGAAATGGATTATTTACAGTTTTTGTGTCACAGATGGTTGGTCCATCAGTGAGTTCCTTATTCTTAGGTGTTTCTGTTTGTTCTAGAATTAATTCATGAATTAATTATGGAGTCAAGGATTATCAATGTTTGTTTGCTAGTTTATTTATTTATTTGTCTTTATTTTTTCAAAAACAGTTTGACCCCTGATAATGCTAAATGAGAAAGGGTTTTTTTTTTTTTTTGTCACTTTGTCACAGTGAGAGAAATAGTATTAGTAATTAATAGTGAGTTGAGTTAATGTTGCAGTCTTTCATCCTTTTTGTATATATTTTTCTTTAAAAGAGAAGAAAGAAGGCTGGAGAGATGGCTTAGCAGTTGAGGATTACTTGCAGAGGACCCAAATTCCATTCCCAGCACCTATGTCAGGCACCTCACAAGAGCATGTAGCTTCTGTTTCAGGGGATCTGATGTTCTCTTCTATCTAACATGGGTATTTCTGCATACATATGGTGTACACACACACACACACACACACACACACACATACACACACCCAGGGGGCACACGCACACCCGCACATAAATAAATACTAAAATAAATCTTAAATAGAAGACAAGAGAGAGAAATAGCCTTCAGATAGTAGTATATCAGTGTAAGATTGAAGCAAGTAGATGTTCTGTCTTAGAATAGTCATGAGCTATTAATAGAGTTGAAATAGCTACACATTAGAATTGCTTTAGAGAAAAGCTTATTAATGCAACCAACTGACTTTTACTTTCTGGTACTGAGGATTGAATTCAGGATTGAATATGCTAACCAATTTCTACCAATGACCTATGTCTCAGGTCCCTTTCTATATTCCCATTATTGAAAGTTTATTCAGCAATGCCAGAGTCTTTGAAGTAAAAATTAAAAGGGCAAAAACCTTTAAAAATGTATTTCCATATTTTACATATAATCACCCATTACTTGACATGATACATATTTCAATCTCACACTATTTGAAACCCAATTCTCCAAGGCAGTATCAGAAGAAATTGTTTTATTTTTTTATTAGCACTTAAAAATAGCTTTAATAAAATTTCTCCCTTAAGGTCTTTTTGTTTGTCTACTATGTGCATATGCACGTTTATGAGTGTGTGTGTGTGTGTGTATGTGTGTGTGTCTGTGTGTGTCTGTGTCTGTGTGTGTGTGTGCACATGCTTCTGAGCGTGTGCGCGTGTACATTCTGGTAGATCGAGAAGCCAGATGTCAGTGTGTCTAGTATCTTTTTTTTTTTATTACTCTCCTCTGAATATTTTGAGACTGGGTCTCTCACTGAGTGTTTACCATGCTGATTGGTCTAGCCTGGTAGGAGGGTAACTTCTTCAATCCATTGGTTTCCAACTCACCAGTGCTAGAATTGCAAGAGCTTACCAATATGCCTTGCTTTATAGTAGGTGCTGGGGCCCTGAGCATTCTACCCACTGAACCACACCCCCAGCGCTAACTTAGGTTTTATAAAACCAACTACACAGACTTTCCTTCAGTTTTGCCTCTAGTTTACCTCCTTTGTAGGACATTTTAAAGACTGTTTTTAAAGACTGACTTCTTCCTCTGAGACAAACTGTGGGGCTGTTTAGTAAACAGACATGCAGCTGGGGGCATATCTTTGATATACAACATTAGAAGATGGGAAAAGAGATGTGTGTATAGTTGAACGGGGGCTCTATGAGAGCTCAAGAGAAGACAGGCAAGAGGAGATTATGGAGGAAGGCAGAGATGTGGCAGGGAATTCTGAGTTCTCAGTTGTCTGCATGCACTCTTTTATAAGCTATGGGACAAGTTGTTCTCGTTAGGTATGCTATTCATTGTGTGATTGACTGTGCTTTTGCTACGTTAACCCTGCATCGTTTTTCTGTGTTCCTTTTCTATTCCAGTTCCTCTCTTATTTTTAAGAACAATAACCTGTTTCTCCTTGGTTCTTCCTACCCTGCTGGTGCTGTGGTCTCAGCCCAAAGCTTCCCTCCCCATAGTGTGAAGATGCACATGGGAGCATCACTTACTGTTAAAAATCCTGAGCTAGCCCCTGACTCTTCACACAGGAAAGCTCCAGCAAACATGTGTGGGGCGCATGGCTGCTCTGTGGCAATGGCTGGAGTACAGGTGACAGGCTGGGCTTCGGTTCCTTTGGTTCAGCTGTGGTTCTGAGGGAGGAGTCTTGAAAACACTGGGAATTGCTATAACCCCATTCTGGAGCAGGGGTGACAGAGGGAAAACCAGTGCTCAGGGTTACTTGCATACACACCACCCACCGTGAGTGGCATTACTAAATAATCACATTCCAGTTCCCATTTGTTTGTTTGGTTTTGAGTTGTTACATTTTCATTCAAAATTACCCATTTTTTTTGTTTGTTTTAAAAAAAAAACCCAACCATAATTTAACAGGTCTTGTTTTTCTCAGAGTGGAAACATTTCTAATCTGTGGAACTTCTGGATGAACAAGGCTTGGTTTTGGTATTCCAAAAGCGAAATGTAGTTAAGTGTTTATATTTTACATAGCTGTATCCAGCTACCAAATGTGCTCACACATAACTTATAAAGAAGGAAACTTTCTCCCCGAGAGAGGTCCCTCTAACTATCACTGTAGTTTTTGTTTTTTAATTGTGGTGGAACACTATGTGGAATTTACAATTTTAAAATTTTCAATGTTCAGGGAAAGGCAACGTTTAGGGTTTTTTTTGGTTTTTGGTTTTTTGGTTTTTTTTTTTTGTTGTTGTTGTTGTTTTTCCTCAAGACTTAAGGGAACTTTAGTAAAGCTTCTTAGAGATTCCTGGAGTTGAAAACAAGCTAGCAGCAGAACGCAGAACGTTCACTCTTTAGAGTCTGAAAATGATGGATCCCCAGCTCTCCAGCAAGTCCTCAATGCTTCTGTAGTTCTTCTATGTATGTTTTAGTCATCAGGATAATGTTAGATTCTACAAGTTTCTCTCTCATCCCCAGAATGTTCTCGTACCCCCTCAAGGTCATAATGAAAAACCATTTTATTTTCCCTCATAAAATTAATTTGCAATCCAAGTACACTCATTCCCAATGAACTGTTAGGGAATTGATAATTCTGGGTACTAAACTGACCAAATTATGGTTGTCAAAAAATAATAAACTTTCTGTGCACCAGTCTGTCAGCATTAAAATCTCAACTTTTTTATAAGAAGAATCTTAGCAACATTAAATTACTTAAGGAAATACGATTGCATTTCACCAAATAGTATTTTCAGCTCAATTATGGGGCCTCTACCAATGATTGCACAATGATAGTTATGTCTTTGGAAAATAGATGCCTTTTCTATATACCTGTGTTCACAATTGAAGGCTCTCTACCATGTCGTCTGTTGAATCAAGTACTTATGAATTGTTGAAGTCCAATTAATTATTTTCTTTCTGTTTGTTTGTCTGTCTGTCTATCCATCGATCACCCTGGTCCCAGTCCCTCTGTTTTGGTATAATAAAGAAGATTAGTCTGAATTCCTATGAGTCCTTTCATGCCTGGCATATGTTAGTAAGTGACGATTATGCACTGAGCACCTCTGTGGCCACAAAATGACAAAAACGTTATCTAATTGGGGTGTTTATTGATTTTCGAAAAATAAGTTTGAAAAATTCCACGTATCCAACATGTGAGAACTTAGCAACCTGCATTAGTAATTTTTAGCACAATGAAGTATATTCCAAATGACCTCAAAGCTGTGGCAGGAGATAGGCATTGGAGGGAGTACTTGGACTCTTCATCTGAGTAGTAGATTAGAGAAGAAGCCCTTTTCTTGGAAAACAGAAGTAATTCAGAAGCAATGCCATTTGCATAAAAGCACATTCTTTGCCACCTCTGGAGGGTTTGTTTGTTTGTTTGTTTGTTTGTTTGTTTGTTTTAGAAGTATGGGTTAATCTTACCCTCTTATTAAACTGATTTAAGCTTCTTTCCAAGGATCAGAGCCAAATTGGGGATTTATTTCCTCACCTGGTTTCGAAACATTGCTGTCAAACAAGTAGGCAAAGGCAGGCAGGCAGGCAGGCAGGCAGGCAGGCAGGCAGGCAGGCAGGCAGGCAGGCAGGCAGGCAGGCAGGCAGGCAAGAGAGAGAGAGAGAGAGAGAGAGAGAGAGAGAGAGAGAGAGAGAGAGAGAGAGAGAGAGAGAGAGAGAGAGAGAACGAGAGAGAGAGCACGAGAGAGAGAGCACTCCCTCTGTTTTCAGTATTTTTGCATGGGTTCATGGCTTCTAATGTGTTTTAAATTCCCAGAGGAGTTTGTTTACTTTCAACTCTATTATATATAAATTGTTACCTCAATGGGTTTGCAAGAGATCAAAGAGAGTGTCAACTTAGTAAATAGAAGAAATATTTCGAGCTATGTTATAAAGAGAGGTTTATTTATGTTTAGAAGTTAACGGAGTTAGAACAAACAGTGGGTTATTAAAGGCTGAAAAGTGTCAGAAAGGTAGATAGTATGATTTTCTGGAGTCTCAAATATTTGAACTCTTTTTGAAGCTGAAAGAACTAATACAAATTAATCTGATGAGGATGATTTTTTTTTTTTTTTTTTTTTTGTCAAGGATTTTAGCCAGTCTAACTTTTCTGGGAATATCTGCATTTATCAGAACCTGATTTGACTCAACCAGATGATTTTGCCTGTCCCCCTAAAAATATTGTTTATGTATCAGCAGTGCGTTGGTATTTATAGTTATTTAGGATTGTCAATATCAGAGAAGATGAAACCAATCAGTAGAACTCATTAACAAGTGCCCGAGGATTTATTGATTTTGATACAAATGTTTCGAATCCAATGCTTTCATGAAGTTCAGGCTTAAGATCCGGTAGCTGACTTGCTAACTTCATTATTAGGAACTTGTGAGTCAGAAATAAATTTGTGAGCATAACACAAAAACTTGTATCCTGATTACTAGAAAGAGAAGTTTTTCACTAATTATATGTACTGTGTACAGCAAGTCTGCAGATCTGATCCCGAGTGGGGATGCAACTGTGATACCATGAGTGTTGTCCTGGTTCCATGTTGGGATGTGAGACTGGAATTCACAGTTGACGCTCCCATTATGTGTTAGTTTTATATGTGACCTACATGTAGGGAAATGTTTGAGATTCTATTTGAATCTTTGGATCTTTAAGGATATTGCCATAGCTCTGACAATATAAGTATGGGTTTGTAGGCTCTACGGCTCTTTGTATATCAGAGTCTGAGGGCTGGAATAAGAACTTAATACATTACTGGTCATGAGCTATCCTGGGAACCTTTGGGACATTAGCCTTGTTTTGTGTACTCCTTTCTGTTTCCTTGAGGTCTGTGGAAATCTGCCCAGTGCTGCCCGTTCAGAATCAACAGGTTTGCTTCTGACTTCAGTTGATGGCCGTCCCCATCTTTCCTGCTCCACTTGCTTCAGTAGGAATCCCACATAACTCATGTCCGTTTTAGGGTTTCTGCGTGTGAACTGGCTGAGAAATTCGGGACTGTTGCCAGTGTAGTGACTTGAGACAAGGGCCATACTGGAATATGGGCTTTGAATCCAACATGGCTGTATTTCACCTGATTGGCAGGGAAGAGACCATGTGGTGAGGCAGAGGTTGGAGTGATGTGTTCACAAGTCACAGAACACCACTGACAACAAGAACAGAAATGGAGAGACGGGCATGGGACAGATTTCTCACTGTCTCAAGAGTGGTTTCAGACCCTCTGACACTTTGAATTTAGACTTGAAGCCCCCTGAGCTCTAAGTTGGTCGGATGTGTTATGTCAGCTCTGAGAAGGAAAAATGCCTGCCAGGATTATGCACATGCTAACAGTGGGGTTTTCCCTTGTTAAGTCTACTCTCAGAGGAAATGTGGACTTGTAAGGATTCCAAAAGGATAAATGTTAATAGACGTGATAAAAGATTTGCATATAAACGTGGTGTGCCTGTGATGGTGCATGTCCGTTTTTCCAACATTGAGAAGGCAGAGGCAGGAGGATCACTGTAAGTTGAGATAAGCCCTGGACCACATAGTGAGTTCCAGGCAAGCTGGGAATGCATAGTAAATTCCTGTCTCGAACAAAACAAGGAATGAAAAGAGAGAGGTTGAGGGCATAGCTCATTGGCAGAGCTGGAATTCTCACACGGGCCTTTAGAGTAGCCAGGAAATTTCAGTGAGGCTTACAGTAGCTTTATGCTTTGATTTTCTTATCTTTTAATTTGTTGAGATACACATTTGAAACTGAAATATTTTATTTCAGAATTGTAAACATTATGATAAGGAGTGAGTTGAACTGTGTCAGTGAGATAATTTACTAGGTTCTTGGTCTTAATTTCATGTTTTGGAGTTTTACAACTTTAGAGTGTCTTCCTTTTGCATCGATCCGACTCAGGTTACTAACTACCATCATTGTTTCCAAATTGTTTAGTTTGCTTTATTATCATTAGCTGGTTATTCCTTTAGAATGTAAAACACAAACTCTGCTAAAATTATAAAATTATGTTTTTTTTTTTTTTTTGACTCTCCTGTTGTCCACTTCTATAGTGACAACAACTCAACCTTCTTTGGGAAAACTGTCTTATCCCTTCTTGTTCTCCCTCAGAATTTGGTGGCTCTAAGAGAGAAGCAAATGTACATTTGTCTTTGCCTTGTTCCTGGGAGTTTCAATCTGACAAACATTAACAGCAATAACAACAAAAATCATTTGCCCACGGAGACCTTGCAAGGCATATAATTCTGGACCTGTGGGGAAGTTCTGGATTGAACTAAAGCCACTGGAAATAGAAGGTTATAATTGAAATGTCAGCAAATATAACTTTTAACAATTGCAGTCAATGCTGCCTGAATATTAAACATACCTGTTAACTACATTTCCCCTCTTCGGTATATAAATTTTAATATGCATTCCATATCTCTCCAGCCACATTTCCTGTATCAATAGTCCCCTGCGGCAATTTTATCTTTGAATACAAACTATTCTTGTTCAATATTTGAGTAGTGATAATGGGTTTTATTCTATAAATAACAGCCTTGGTAGCTTACATTAAAGAAGGAATAACTTTACCCTTTGCAACAACTAAGGTACTTTATATTCTAAATGGCAATTTTAATGTTTTATTCATTGCTAGTAAACAAACACAGGACACTCAGAGAAAACTGTTCATGAGCAGGAACTGGGCAGATCTCTGGCTGTATTTGTGCTGTGTCTTCCTTCCACTGGGATGGCATGCCTGAGCTGTTAGTATATGATGTTCCATGCCCTTCTAGAACATTCTGAAAGTACTGGTAATACTTGAATAGTCATCTAAGTGGCCCAGAGCTGACAGGAACTCTACATGGTGAAGGGACCTTGAAAATTACTTATTTTGGTTTTAGAACTAAGCTAATTTAAAAGGTTCTCATCTCTTCTGTAACTTACATCTTACACTGTTTCTTAGAAAAAGAAAATTATTTTGGTTGTGTGATTGGAAACAAAATGGTGCAGAGTGGAATTATTCTGAATCTCCTGTTTCGTTTTAAATCATGTGATTTCAAGGTATTGTTTATGATATATTATTTATTTTAATATACATCCTCAAATGAATCTAGAAAGACAACTGATGCTTCAGGAAGAAATACTAGCTTTTGTTGTACAAATTTACGTTGCTCTTGGCCCAGCAATGCACAGAGGCAGGTAAATCTGGAGTTTACAGTGTGCAGTCTCTTTGTCCTCAGAGATATTTTGAATCTGAAGGTCAGAAGCATACAGTCCGTGTAATGAACTTGCTGATGTGTAACCTATGGCGTATTTTGTATGCATGGCTGTTTATAATAAAAATTGGAGGTTTCATAAATGGGAATAGATTCTTCATCTTGTTTCAACGTAACTCTGGAGCAGAGGTTGTTAGGTGTAGTGGCCTGGCCCTCTCCAAGGGACATTCATCATCCTTGCCTGTTCCAGCCTCACTTGGGTCCCTCTTCTCAGTTGATGCCACTTTCCACCTCCTGTGAGCACTTAGATTCATAACTTCCTAAGTCAATCATTTACAGCATTCAAATTAGGATGCTGTGGGTTCATTACAGGTGTGCAGATTGCTGACTTCCTTAGGCAATTGGGAATGATGTGAAAAACGGGAGAGTACTGGGCTAGTCATCAGGTAAATTCATGCCTGGCTTGGTACCCAAGGGAATCCCAGATGTGAGTGTTCAGAGAATCATTTTAAAGAGGAGCCATGAAGAACAATCCAGAGTTAAAATTTTTTGGTTTCAGATTTATTTTATTTTTTATCTATAGGGTTATTTTGCCTGTCCGTTTGTTTATGTGCACACCACGTGCATGACTATTGTCCTTGGGGGCCAGAAAAAGGTATCAGATCTTCTAAAAATCAGTTATAGGTAATTGTGAGCTATCATTTGATGCTGAGGGTTGAATTTGTGTCTTGTGGAAGAGCAGTCAGTGATCTTACCCACTGAGCCATCTCTTGGGCCTGGAGACCAATGATGTTTGAAAGACCTTTCTGGCAGTCATGGAAAGAATGAGCTTTATTGTGTTGGTCCGTGTTCTGACTTGGTAAATTTGGACACATGAGTAAGTTGCTCACTTCTGGGCAAAGCTCCATTTACCTTGTCTGGTAAAGATGGTGGGGGTGACAGCTGCCTGCTTATAAAGTGTCCTATCCAAGCAGGAAGACTACTTGTAAGAGCTCCTATGTTTGATGGCATTGGTCACATGTTGTTCTCTATGGAGAACAGAGAATGACCAGTGAACATTGTGATGTGAGGGTTGATTTTTGACATATGTTAATTTCTATGAAAGATATGAAAAGTTGCAAAATTCCTTAAGCACTCAATACATTCTCTTCCTTCTTTTATGCATTGGGAACATTATGCACCGTGTCAATCACTTTGTTTCCTTAGAAGAATATCCAAGGACAGTCAAAAGAGTAAGAGCCAGTAATACTGAGAAGTTGATAGAGGGAATGAAATGTTATCATCAGTAGGTTTGACATTTTGAAATTAGGAGGATTGTCTGGCTGGAGTTTCTGAACAGACTGTAATATAATATTCCTGGCTGTGTTCAGGTTAATGATGTACACTGCCCAGTGCATTCCCCATTAGCACTGAAGTGGCTCTGTGATGCAGAATTGGCTACGTTTTCTTTTATCAATTGAAGCACAGCTATGCCGCAGGATTTATCTGTGAACCTGGGAGTGGATGCTGGGTTCTATTTTGGGCCCTCTGGGACTCATTTGGTTTTAATAGGCTATGAGGATTATGAAAAGTCCTTGACACTTCTATCCAGGCATGGCTGTGCATGACTGAACCTGATTTGGAAGACACATGTGCCACTTCCAAGATCACTTTCTAAGAGTTTTCGAAGAACTGATGATTGATAATCTAGTGAGATTAAAGATCAGGTACCAGCAAGCATCAAATATATTCTGTACAAGTATAGCTCTCCAAGGGGGCAGAAGACTGAATTCAACTAATAGTACATGTTATGATGTGTTTATATCCAGATACATTAAATGCTAGACTAAACAAGAAAACATGCCTTTTGAGATGTCAGTGGACAGAGCAGACATGTCATTAAGGGCTACTACACAAACTACAAGAGCAGGCTGGGGAGAGTCCTAATGTGTGGTACAGTGAGTTTAAATATGGGTCCTTGATCAAAACTGTCAAATAAAAATGTAAGTCAAACAGGTTACGTAAGTCTCTAATTGCCTCATTAAAAACACGAACAAAATGGAAGTTCATCTTAATGCCATAGTACATTTATTCTAGTACATACAGATTACAGCTTCTGCAGAAATAAAACACTAAAAATTATATTTTGTACACGATTGCTGAAATTGGAATTCTTGCAGAGCAATGTCATGGAACTGTCCACATTATCAGTGCTCCGTGGACTACTGAAGTAGCCGACTACTGAAGTAGCCACTGGTAGTAAATCGGCCCATCTTTACGGTTCTCATCAAATTTTCCAGTGCTGTGATTCAGACATTTCTAGCATTTGAACAAAATCTGCTGATGTACTCTCTGAAATATGGCAGTTTAAAAAAAAATATAGACTGGATTTAAGTGGAAAGGGAAGGAAGGAGTTGAAGTGCCTGATTCAGGGAAGGAAAGATTGAAGTTTATAGTGAAAGTAATCAAGGCCTGATTCGCTTGTTAAGGAAGCCAAATGATTATCTCCAGGAGGCCATGAAACAGAGTGGAGAAGTCACGGAAAATCAAGGCTAATTCTGGGATACTTTAAATTAGTTAAAATAAACTAAAACTCTTCATGAGCAGGTGCCCTGGTGGGTGGCGTTCCAGAGGGACCTTTACCCTTGTGTGTTTAATTGATTTCTACCACTTGGATATGAAAACATGTGGGCCAATCTTCCGTGACTCCTGTTTCTCTGTGGGAGTGTGACAAGTTAGTCCACATTTTCTAGAAATAGTATTATCATTTCCCTTTCTATATTGAGCATGACATAAGCTGGGGATAGGCTTGCTTGATTTTCTTTTCTGATCTTAGACGTTGGTAGTGCCTGTGGCCTAGTAGAATTCTTAGTTCCATGTTTTAAAGACCAAAATGAAATAAGTTAAGAGCAGCTTCACCAAATGCTTCTGGCAAGTTTCATTGTTTACATTCTCCAGACATGGCGGCCTCACTGTGAAGCACATATTAGTTTATTCACTTCGTGGATGGAGAACAATTAAAATTTATATGGACTGTGACTAGGGCCATGGAACTTGGCAGTAGACAGAATGGTTGTTTAATTCAGCACGTAAGAAGACCAGATCTGACTCAATATCCAGAGACCAACAAAGGGTGAGCGAATGTAATTGCTTCTGACAAGCTCTGCTCTGAAAATCAAGGCATCACTCTTCAATTCTGTGTGAATCTGTACTTGTGGGAGTTTACATGTGGAGGTGTTCACATGTCCCTGGGAGTTCTCCAGTAGTGCTCTGAGGAGAGCCCCATTGCAAACAATAAACACTGCAGCTCCCTCACGCTTTCATATACCCTTCACTCAGTACACAGAGACATGCTGCCTAGGCAGAAACAAAATTAGACCAGGTTCTAGCTCCTGGTCCCCACCATGGGCTTCTCAGCAGGGGTCTAGGTCTAGTCCTGGATTCAGGTAAGGATCCCCATCATTTGAGGGCCCTGTAGCAACCATGACATCTATCACCCCTGTAACTATAGTCATTTGTTCTTCATGCTAACAGTATTGTATAGTTCAGTGACATCTAGTTAGAATCTGAGTGTGGCTCACAAGTAGAGTGCTTGCTGTCATGTGCAAGGCTCTGGGTTTAGTACCCAGGACTGCCAATCTATCTATCTATCTGTCTGTCTATCTGTCTATCTATCTATCTATCTATCTATCTATCTATCTATCTATCTATCTATCTATCTATCAACCATCAGTCTGTCCAGCTATTCAGAAGCACACCACTTCTGAAGATAAAAGCACAGTTTTTTGTTTCATTTGTTCCTGTCTCCTTTTAGTCACCTATCCTGGCCAGTGCCTTAGCCACCAGGTACACCTCACTTATGTGGCTCACAGCCTTCAGCTTCCTGGGAGAAGCAGGGTGAGGAGAAGGAAGACAGAATGCACTTTGGGATCAGACAGAAAAACAAGCGACTTGGAATATGTGCTCTGAGGTTTGAGAGCTGTCAAATTCTATTTCTTCACCTGTGAAGTGGTTAATATCCCTTCTTCACAAGGTTACCATGAGGATTACTTAAGATAATTCGCATGAAGCACTCACCCTGTTGCCAGGCAAGTGCCTGATTTATGGATTGCATTTCTTTAACTGCTGAGATACTATTGTAAACAATAAACTCCTTTAAATCACACAGGACAACGTGACATACATTTCTTGAGCTGCTTCAAGTGGCTGTGGTAAAACTGTAGGGAATGGAATTATTTACAGTTCGAAATAAACTCTGTAATAATGGTGCACTTTATTGAACTGTGTAGGTAAGGAATCCCTTCTGTCTGAATTCTCCAAGACCACTGGTGCCTCCTGCACTGCTTTAGAGGATAGTTCAGCCCCTGCTGTATTCCCAGGCTTTCCTGGGACATAAGGATGACATTTCCCTCCATGGCCCTCATTTTCATGTGCTCACAATGCCAATACGGGAAAGTTAAGGAGACATGATAGTTTTCTGTTGTCTCAATAGTTACACGTGATATTTTTCTCCAGAGTTGGCTGGGAGCTACTGAGAATGATGTGTTAAATGTCATGAATTCATCCATGTAGAATTAGAATTTAAATACTCTGCCGACCAATATTAATTTATTTCAACTCATTGCACGTTCCTTATAGATTTGTGTATTTAAAAATAATGTGAAACCAGTGTCCATACTTTGTATTGGAAGAAGGAGAGAAGGCCTCACTCCCCTTTATTTCATAGGGAGATGAGACTCAAAATGTTTAGCTTGACAACTTGTACATGAATAACTAAAGAGAAACATGGTTCTTTCCCAGATGATTTGACATCAGCTTCACTAGTCAAATACGTATAGCTATATAATATTGTTGAAACAGGAACCTCAGATTTGTCTGCTTTAATGACTGTCACAGAGTGAGAAGGGCTTTTGGAAAGAGCTGGAATGCCTGATAGCTTTCAGGGTGCTTGCTCTCTTGTGACTAATTGTGGCTCTTAAGCCCCTTATTGTTGAATACTTGTCCATAGGTAATGGGCCACTATTGTAATGGTAAGTTTATTGGGCTGTGACAGAGTATATAGCTTTGAAGTGACATTCTAGACAGCATGCTATAATTTGGAAAATTTGATTAAAATTCTTATTTTGTTCATATCTTTCAGGAAACCTTTTTAGTTTGTCTGAAATGATATATAATATATGATATATGATATATAATTTATAATATATAATAAACATACATAATATATAATATAATATATAATATACAATATATAATATACAATATATAATATATAATTCAAATATTCATTATATGTAAATTATATATCTATTTACATATCTATCAATATATGTTACATATAATATATTAATACATATTAAATAAATAAAATTTATGTTACATATACATAATTATTATAAAATTATATTTAAATATATTTATATATTCGTCCTTAATTATTCATGTACAAGTTGTCCAGTATAATATATTTTTATTTTATATATTATATTTAATATAGAATACATATATACTATACATATATGTTATTCATAATATATAATATATAATTTTTATATATGTAATGTGAAAAATGGCTAAAATGTCTGCTGTATGGTAAAGTTTCATAATTAGATGCATCCACATACTAGTCATCCAGGTTAACAATAAAGATCAGCACACTCTGGTCCTGAGAGTCCTGTTTGTATCCTGTTCCAGTCAGTATCCTCACTAACCTTGACTCTTATTAGCTTTATCTTGTTTTGACTCTATATACATAGAGCTAAAATGTGTTCAGTTTTCTACTGTAATGCATATGGGCTTGTATGTATCTATATATGTGTGTTTTTGATGTGTGTTCATGTGTGAATTTACATGCAGAGATGCCAGGGCTTGAGAGTGGAAGGCAGTATCAGCCTTCACTTTCCACCTTCTCTGAGATGGTCTCCTGGTAGCTTCGTACACCAGGCTAGCTGGTCCATAAGCTTCCAGGAATGCTCCTGTCTCTGCCTCCCACTTCATGGTAGGAATGTTGTCCAAAGTCCCATCTCCTCATGTATATACTAAGGACCTTACCCACTGAGCCATCTCTCCTGTCCTCAAGCAGATTTTCTTTTCTTCCCCAGTGTGCTTGTGGATTTTCTTCTCTAGTGGCCTTCCAACTTTGTTGTTCTTCTGGAAGAAAGCTTGGCTATTCTCAGTTTCTCCTCTTTCTATTTTGAGATTGAAAAAATTTTTCCAACATATCTCACTCCCCTCCCTTCTCCACCATTCTGGGGTTTTTAGTTGTGTTTATATAGCATCTGCAAATCAACCTGAGGAGAATTTGCATTTTAATCCAGAGTTTTCCCAGTCTTAAACATGTTGTAACATGTATTTAATTTCTCTCAACAAGTGTTTTGGTTTCTTGGTAGAGATGTTTTAAACATTTTTTTTTTTTTTAGTAAGTTTAGATTTTTTTTTAATTTAATTCTTTAGTTCTACTTTTTAGGCTTTTAAATTTGTAAAATTGTTTTTATTGTCTGGAGCATTGATCTTTTTAAATTTTTAGTTTGCATTTAATAACTTTGCTAAATGTATTGTTAACTTTAATATTACTTTAGAGCCTGCATGCTTTTGACTGTATAATCATGTTTACCGTGTTTTCTAAGAATGGTGAATTCATTTTTCTATAATCTGTTTTATGACTTACGCTTTACAACACTAGGTAGTCCTTCCACATGAGCCGAATTGGGTTAATGACAATAATTATTTTTGTCTTTGTTCCTTTTAATTTCCTTGGGGAAATCTTTCATTATATCATCATCCAACACGATGGCAATAAGCGCGGGATGCTGGCCAGTGTGCTGGCTGTACCATGCACTGCTATTCATTGAACCTCTGGTGATGAGTTTGAAACTCACCATTCTGTTTCTGGTTTTCAAGGTGGATTGTTTTGTTTGTTTTTTGCGTGGCTGGTTTTTTGAGAGGTTCTCTCCTAAGTAGAACCCAGACTTGTCTTGAACTAAAATAAAGACATAGCAGGTTGACCTTCAGTTTTGTATCTTCTTGCTCTAGCTTTCTCCTACGAACTGGGATTACAAGACATGGACCACCATGCATAGCTCGGATCCCCCCTCCCTCCCCTTTTAGAGCTGTTTTGGGGGGCTTGGTGAGGAGTCAATAATGAGAGATAATTTGACAGGAGGCAGAGATGAAACCTCTCCTAGTGGAAGGAGAGAAAATTTCAAAATGTCTTTGAATGCTGAAAAAAGTTGAAGTGAACTGGAGATGGATGGTAACCGTAAGTCCTTGATGGAATGAAACAGTGTGGGCCATTTTAAACCCCAGCCATGTTTCTCATGTGTGTTGGTGAGAACCAACTCAAGTAGTGAGGCTGACAGTTGTCCAGGTGGCTAAAGGAGCCTTCATGGAGAGGAACTAGGGAGGGGCGGCAGCACAAGAAGACCACAAGAGGCCTTTGAAATAATAATGTGCCCTGCAATTTTTATCACATGTTGCTGAAAAATGTTCAGGCTGAGTCGTGAGGATGTCATATCAATTGGATGTTGATGGTGCCACAGATTGAGAAGGGGATCTTGGAAAAGGAATTTCCTCAAGAGAAATGTTTTGCAAGTGCCACTGTCCCCAGCATTAGGTAAGAGAGTCTAGGGACCAGTTTTGATGCCAAGTATATCACACTTCCAGGCCTGATAAGGCCAGATGGTTTGGTAAACTGATCCTCGCTCTCTGAATATGAGAAGAGTTGTGCGTATTTTAGACAACTTTCTTAGGGAATTAACGAGGGGTTTTCATCTCAAACTCTGCTTAGTTGAGCTTTCAGAGGGATCAAACACAGAGTAAAGGAGTGACTTTAAAGATATCACTGTGTAGAGAGGGAGAACCTTAAAAGGATTATGGTGATGGTTGGCAAGTGGAGACAAGCATCTGAGCAGTCACTAACATGGGATGCAGAAGCTCCAGGTGAAGGTATCTGTGTCAGGGACTCCACAGCCGACAAGACTTAAGGAACTAGGGCGACATGTCCAAGGAAGAACGGAGGTTGATCTGCATGGACATGTAAGTAGTGTCAGCCCAATGTTAATGTAGAGAGAGGGATTTTCTGAATGTTTCCAAGGCAGAAGAGCAGTCTTTTGTGTTGATAACGAGTATGGGGTAAGAATCCAGATATGGTAAAGTCCCCGAATCAAACAAGAACACAAGAAAAAGAATAGCTACCCCAGGCCTTTCTCACCGTCTCCCTACCCCACAAAGACCTGTTTTATAAACTCAAAGGTGAAAGGTTGTTGGAATAAATTACGAGTAAAGCAAAAAGAAATATCTTCATGGGACTTCAAGAATCATCACTTCTACACTGAAGGAAATGAATATATATATAAATTGATGCCCCCAAAGAGCTTTAAATAGCATATGCCTTATACTTGTGTGCATGTGAATCTGTTCGAAGGCTGACTGGATGTTCTTTTGAAGTAAAGTTAGGCAACAGGTTCATGTGCACAGTTCATGGTTGTACTGGCTAGTTCTATGTCAACTTGACATAAACTAGACTAGCGTCATTAGAGAGGAGGGAGCCTCAAATGAGTAAATGCCTCTCTAAGATGGGCTGTAGACTAGGTCATGTTTATCTGTCTGTCCTTCCGTCATTCCTTCCTCCGTCCCTCCATCCCTCCCTTCCTTCCCTCCCTCCCTCCCTTCCTCCCTTCCTCCTTCCCTTCTTATTTATTCTTCTCTCATATATGACATCCAGAGTGTGGTTTTCTCTCCCTCTTTTCCTCCAAAACTACCCCTACCACTTCCCATCTCCCTCAGATCCACTCCTCCTTCATTTCCCTTCAAAAAATGGCAGGCCTCCCAGGGATACGAAACATGACATATTGAGTTGCACTTTACATTGTCTTAATTAGTGATTGATGGAGGAAGCTTTGCCACTTGTGGGTGATGCCACTCTGGACTGGTGGTCATGGGTTCTATACAAAGGCACGCACAGCAAGCCATCAGGAGCAAGCAAGTAAGTAGCACCCCTCTGTGGCAGCCCCGCATCAGCTGCTGTGTCCTGGTTGCTTTTTCTACTTTGGTTTCTGTCCTGACTTACTTTGATGATGAAATGAGATGGGAAAGCATAAGGTGAATAAATCCTTTCCTTCCCAAGTTTCTTTTGTCACGGTGTTTCATCATAACGATAGTAACCCTAACTGTGACAACAGCCCTACTCCAGATTGCTGACAGATTTTCATCTCTTTGATTTTCTTGAAATGCAGTGGTTTTCTTCCTTCATATTTAGCTCTATGAAGACATAAAGTTATGTGACAGCCCATATACCTGGTCCTTACCCTCTCCTGATGCCACACCAGCACTTCAAGTGCTCCTTAAGATATTTTAAATTCCAGTGACAGGCAAGGGCCTGTACTATGTGCAGGAGTTATTGAGTGCATCCCACTGGGGATTTTATAGTTCCTTTGTATTTCTCTGTTAATTTTTAAAATTTCTTTTTGTATGTTGACTCTTGAAAAGCATGAACTCTTTCTACTTAGCTTTTCTTATGACATGCACACTCATTATTTTACTGAGACAGTTAAAATTATATTCATGTAATTTAACAATCAAGAATCAAGAAAGGACTTGATTTTTTTAGTTGCCTATGTATACTCTAAGCGGAGGGAAGCATGTTGTAATAATTATTATGAGTTATTTTTTGAAAGAATATCCTTAAAATTAGCTGCTCATGGCAGTTAACTCAAACACAGGGCAGAAATACTTCTTTGAAACATCATTTCAGTTCCTTGTACAAAGACAGCCTTTGTTGTTGTTGTTTGTGTCTGTGTGTTTTGTTTTGTTTCTTTGCTTGTTATTTTGTGATATGATAATTTAAATGCCATTTGGGTGTTTGTATGGACATTTTCAAATGCATCTGATGCCGGGTAGAGGGAGATTTTCATTAAATTCATAAATTTTTTTGCATAAAAATTTATACACAAAAATATACAATATCATGAAGATCTGTAAACACATACCCAGTGATTTAAGGAAAGCATTAACTCCTTATTACATAAGTAGCTTTCAAGGTGTCAGACTTTACCTAATATTGAATGAAATTTAAACGATTTCATATTTTCAACATGGTTTTGTTTTTACTGGAAATTGTTTTTACTAAAATTGTTTAACCCAGGAATAGTCTCTTCAGGTTTATTGAAAGGAGAGTACATACTATATTGAGATTGGCTTGCTTTATGGATATTTTAAAGATGTCTTATTGTTGTGTGTCCTCTGAAGATGTTGTTCTTAATGTATCCATCAGAATTGTCTTGGGACAGTACTTACAGTTGTTAGGTACTGTCATTTATTAAGGCAGTTACTTCTCTGCACTTCCACATCTGTAATGTAACTGAGAATGTTAATTCTACCTCTTTACACATTGCAAGTAATGGGAGTTAATTTGCAGCTGAATTTGTAGCATGTTCTGGCACCTGGTGGATGCCCACTAAATGTGCTTCTGCTGCTCAGATTTGAGGACATTTCTATCAGTGAACACTTTGAATTGAGTTCTATAGCTAATAGCTTTTCTGTCTAGTGTTTCCAGATATTGTATTTAGCTGTATTTACAGAAATCTTGAAAAACCCAGTGTTTTTTTTTTTTCCTATGATCCTGTACTTAAAAGGAAAAATTTCTCAGCAGGTTATTTCAGTTGTGATAATTTCTTAAAGATTAGTTTAGAAAATAACCTACATGTTACCTATCTGTAAGTCTAATCTTGCCCTTTAGGGTTTCAGTTTTATTTGTGTTTAAGTAGATTTTTAAACTCTCAGTTGGGGATTGCATATTTTTTTCTTTCAAATCAACATAATGTTACATATTGATAATTTGATGACATCTGCACAACAATCTATTTGGGATAATTACCATTTATATCTCCTTAAGAATTCATTGTATCTATGCTTTGAGAATTTGTCTTCATTTTCTGTTGCTATTATAGAACATCCTGGGCTAGCTAATTTGTAAAAAAGTATCCCATTCAGCTCAATTTAGGAGGTTAAAGACTATGGTTTTGTCATCTATTTACCTGTGCGGGAGTGCCACTGGCTACATCACAAGGGACAGAATGATGAGATCACAAGGCACAGCTGGAAACATCATTAGAGCAGGAATAGACAACCTGGCTCATTTGTAACAGTTTCTCTCTAGGAAACTAATCTCTTCCAACAACAGCTTCCCATGACTCATTCACTGTACAGGAAGACTCAGTTCCTCTATTAAAGATTCTCCTGCTTCCCAGCATCAGTGCACTAAGGACCATGCTTCTGATACGGCAGCATAGGCATACACAGTCAAACCAAACCCAAATCCCAGCAGAAAACTTTGAGTTTCTGTAATTATCTGAAACTAAGAATTACAGGCTCTATTTACACAGCCGTGTTTAAAAAAAAATCTTAGAACTAATGTTTTTATGTCTTAAAACCAGTGAAGATTTGACCTTGTTGTCTCATTTCCTAACCCACTCATTGCTGCTTCATTTTCTACCTCAGATCAAGCTTTCCAGTTTGCACAGATGAGTGAAAGCCCAGGAGACTTGTCTCACTGTGCCTGCCTTCTCCCAGCTTCCACAGCGTCTGTAAGCTCCATGCACATTGCCTCAGATGATGGGGAAATGGAAGCGCACACTCTCTAGGTCTGAGGAGTCTTTTTGGGCAGTATTTGAGATTGCTTTTAAAAAGATTCGTTTGACATTCCCTGCCTGACACTTAATTTTCAAAATCACTTTATTGTAGTCTAGAAAACTTTTAAGATAAACTTCAGTAACTTATACATCTTTGGATACTTATCTCTGATCAGAGTTTGTCATCAGGGCTTGGCTGTCTAAGTACATAAGCTTACGCACTGTCTGAGGGCATATTTTAATTGATGTATATTTGAGCTGTAAAACAGAAGATTTTTATCTGATGATCAGAGATGTTAGAAATATCAAGATTAATATGCAACCGAAGAATCAAAAATTTAAGTCAGTGTTCATAAGGCTTTTGATGTATTTAGCATATGTTACATAAATTCTATATAAGACAATAGTATGCTCAATACAGCAAGGGTCAGACCAGAATTTTTTTTTATTTGTTTGAAACAAATTCTTCCTGTATTAGAGTTCCTCTTTTGGTGGGATAGGATGAACACTATAAACATTAGCTCATAGGTTGGTCATTTTTATATATGTGTGAGTGTGGGTGTACTAGTATATTCTTTGTGAATTAATTGATGTGTGTGTGTTCTCAAGATCAGACCAAATCTGCTTCTACATAGCCTGTGCCCTTGGCCTTAAGTGCCATCTGTTCACCGTTTGCCTTTGATTATCTTCCTTTTTGAAGCCCTTCTAGTTTCCTTTCCTTCTCATATTCTGTTCTTTCTCTGAAGATTTCCATGACATTTTTAAATGTGGCATTTTGATATAGCTGAATATTGAAAAGAACTGGTTATTTCTCCTGTAAAATATGAATATACATTTTAATTCAACAGAATAGGTGTGTTTTATGCACCACTAAAATAAAGGACATGTGTAAATCAATATAGTATTAAATATATGAAAGTCATTAAAAATGGTAAATATAATAACTTTTACTTATCTGTATTTGGCTCATTTTCACTGATAATAAGCTTCTTTAAGCTAGGTGTTAAAACACACCATTCGTCATGTCCTATATTGCTGTGGTGGCTAATTTTAACTATTAACATGGTAAAACCTAGAATTTCCTGGAAAGAGCATATTAATTGAAGATTGTCTAGATCAAATTGCCCCTTGGATGTGCCTATAAGGGATTGCCTTGAGTGTTTATTGATACGGGGTACCCAGTCCACTATGGGTAGCACCATTCTCTAGGCAGAGATTACTAAACTTAAAGGACCAAGCAAGCAAGCATGAATGCATTTGCTTTTCTCTGTGGAGGTTATATGACTGGCTAGCTTTGAGCCTCTGCTTCGACTCTCTACCCTATGAACTGTAACTGGGCACTCTGTAAGTTTGTTAAGCCCTTTCAACCCTAAGTTGTTCTTTGTCAGGATATTTGATCACAGCCAAGAAATGAAACTAGGACCATTCCTGCCCTATAGGTGATTCATAGATAAAAGAATAGCAGTGCACTTACCAACCAATTTAGACGGCTGATAGAGGGCCTTTTATCTCCTGCTCTGGGTAAGCTGCTAGGACATATTTGAGTGCACTCTCTAATTTCACTACTTTTCAGCTTGTATGGGCGTCCTTCTTTGGTCCTTATATACAAGAATAAACTTTAGTAAATTGTTTCACCTTCTCAAATATATTTTGATTTTGTGGTATGTGTTGCCATGAGAGATAAGTGCAGAGTGAAACAATGCATCTGACAGTGGATTAATTGGCTGTGTTTCTATTGTGATAACTTTCTATCAAGGACAAGATTATGAGCTACTTAGGACAGAGATGATGGTGTCTAGCTGCACACACTGGAATGATGGTGTTCAGCCCCTAAGACATGAGCATCCCAAGAGAAATTCACTGTAAACACCAAATCTTCCCATTTCTGTATCACTATATCCAAATCATACAACAACATATATTAAGCCTTTTCATCCATCTATTAAATTGCTTCTTAAAATTGGCTTTGTTTAGACTTCCTTGGGTGCAGAGGTTAAATATACACACATTTAAAAAAATACTGCATCTGATAATTTATCATTATTGTTAAATAATTTAAGAATGCCAGTTTCATTTAAATGTCAACTGTAATTAAACATGTGCCATTTGTTTTTCTACTCAGGCCTTTCAGTTTGATGGAATGTTTCTCCACAATTTGATAAATATTTGTTTAATTTCACACGAATGAATTCAAAAGTGGATAAGAGCAACATATTTTAATCAGTCATTGTGATGGGCCAGAAAAATTGTATTCAGTAAGCAAAGTGTTTACTATGCATTTGCGTGGACTTCGTCTTGTTCAGTGTTGCAGATAAAGCATATGAAGCAGCAGTCAGGGAAGCCCACGTTTGCATGCTGCATACTGAGTAAGGGGAGTTATTCACTTTGGATGCTGTAGATGCTTATTGTATAAAAGTTTGAGCTTTCACCTGCTTCTGTTTGTAGCTGTGTTCTGACACCACCTACTGAAGTGGATTCGTATGGAAACCTTATGCTATATTTCTTAGGGACTAAGCATTTTGTAAAAGGCATGCGTCGTGTGCTTATGACTCTTTTAATTAGCCTTTGTAATTTTGCTTTTCAGTGATAGCAAAATCTTACAACCATATTTTAATGATGTATGTGTTGGAAGGTACCATAGAGATTGCAGTCATGGCTGGGAGCCCTATTCTTCCCTTACCTTACCTTCACCAGTCTTCCGAAGACTCCAAAGGTTTTACTACCTTCTGCATATACCTATAGTACATCCTGAGAGAGGGAGATGGAGAGGGAGAGGGGGAGGGGGAGGGAGAGGGGGAGGGGGAGAGGGGGAGAGGGGGAGAGGGAGAGGGAGAGGGAGAGGGAGAGGGAGAGGGAGAGGGAGAGGGAGAGAGGGAGGAGAGGGAGAGAGAGAGAGGGAGGGAAAGGGAGAGAGGGAAAGGGAGAGAGGGAGAGGGAGAGGGAGAGAGGGAGAGACAGAGAAGAATAGAGGGAGAGAGGGGGAGAGGAAGAGGGAGATGGAGATGGAGAGGGGGAGGGGAAGAGGGGGAGGGAAGGGGGAGAGGGAGATGAGACAGAGACAGAGACAGAAAGGTGAGAGAGATGAGATAAAGAAATGAACTAGAGAGAGAGAGATGAAATAGAGAGGATGGAGGGAGGGAGGATTAAGAGAGGGGTGCCAGTATCCTTAACCCTTCAGTGCAGGCCTGTGTGTGGCCAATGATTGTATTGTTCAGTTTGGGGGGGATGCAAAATGTATTAACACATGTGGTAACACTCATGTTCTTATATACCAGGGTAAATGCCACATGCTTTCATTTTGTCACAGCCTACATCACATGAATTAGATGCACAAGGGCCAAATATATTCATCCCGTCAGGCCTTGGCAACACAAATCAGAGTTTGGACTGTGCAGTTCACTGATAAAATGGCAATTATCCTTGAACAGAAGCATGGCCTCAATTACTTTTCAGACCATTATATTGAGCGCAGTATATGTCAGAGGAAGTGCTTAATTCATTGGCTGTGGTGATTTTCTTTTGGGGGGGGGTCTGTTTGTTTTCTGGGCTCACTAAATGATGTGGTACAGTAGATCGAATTTATGGATGATGGAGACAGCAGACTGTGTCCCTGTGCTCTGGCTTCAGCTCTGCCCTTGGAAAGTGGTCTTTCACAAGTCAACCTTGCTCCTAACGCCTGCTCCAGCTGCCTTTTCAGAGACACCTCACTTCTTAATATGTGCTTGTCTTTCTGTATTAGTCTCATTTTTTTTAACATAGCTAAGTCTTCTTACACAGAAGCATAATTTTAGGGAAATAAAACTAGAAATAGCAAAAGGGAGTTTACAAACTTGCTTTTTGTATTGTTTATATTCTCAATCAATATATATGCAGTTACAATTCCAAGGGGGTCATTATCGAATATGGGTTATTAATGACCTTTGAATCTCATTTCTCCTCATACTATTAGCTATTGAATGTCTGAATTGCCTTAGAGATTGAATTATGAACACCACATAAGTATGTAGGGTGACATCCTTCTTCCTCAGCATCCCCTGAGTTTGTAGGAAACAATCATAGTCATGGTTGAAAGTCACATTCAGGAAGTTTTTGTAATGTGACTCAGCAGCTAGTTCTCAGGAAAGTTAAGTGAAGACTGAGTTCGTGTACTTGATAACAACTATTGGCAATAAAGATGCAACTTCCATTTATAGAATATTAAATATGAACTATTCTGTCTTATCTACACATTACAGACAAGCTGTTTTTCAGTTTACAATAAACTAAATCAAAATACACTCTGTGGTTCATGGAGTGAGGATTGTTGTGTAAGCCTATTATATCTCTTTAAATACAAGAAAAGGGGGGGCCATATAGATGGAAAACAACTCATCATATTCCTCAGAAGTATTTTATGATGATGCTCTCTGTTCTGCTATCATACCTGGACCCTTTTCATGAGGCCACCTAGCTCTTCTCATATAGAGTATGCCTATGAGAATCGGAAATTCTAAATCTAATAGAGTTCTTACAATTTCTATATTGCAATTGGATTGTTCAATGAGCAAGAGAAGGTTTGGAACTTTGAGCATGCGTGTGTGCGTGTGCATGCATTCATGCATGCGTGCGTGTGTGTATGTATGTATGTATGTGTGAGTGTGTGTAAAACACATAGACAGAATATTATAATGTAGGTGGATAATTAGAAAATATGTCCCCCTACTTTTATTTCTCTTTGAGTGTTAGCACATATACTCAGCAGGGAGTTCTGGTCCTGTTTGTTCCTATTTTGAAGACATCTTTCTTCACAGGGGCAGATTTGCTGGTCACCTGTGACCTGGGCTTAACATACTAGAACACTAATTTGCTTGTCTACAGAGAACATCACTTTTGCCTTGGAAATCTACTTGTCTTTTTTTGGTAGTATGTGATACTGTGCTCTGATGTTCAGGAGTTCAGAGGAGAAACAGTAGGTGTCACTTGTCACTTAGCAACAAGGATCCTACTTTTTATCGAGCATTCCTTTAAGTCAAAATAGCTCTAAAACATACCACTTAGATTTGCATTTCTCTCCAGAAATATTTACATTAAGCTCCTAATATTTTTAGTTTCCAGGAAATTCACTGTGACAGATGAAACAGAAATAAATTTAAATAATAAAAACTCAGCTTACACAGTAGAAACTTTAATACTTAAAGAACAAACTGGGACCTGTTCTACAGTATCTCAGATTTACATGCACAAAACCTGCCTGTCAGGTTCCCTCTTCAGCTGTTAAAATTATGGTAACTGAATGGAATATGTATATAAATCTTTATTACTTGATTTCTTTTCATCAGTACTGGAAAACGCAGAACCACAAGAAATGAAAGAGTCATTTATAAACCGCTGTCTCAAAAACTGAATTCCAAATGGGCTTGCTGTAACAGCACCAGAATTCAATTTGCCTGAAACAGAACAACTAAATTACCTTTGAGCAGAGAGTGAAATGCCCTGAGTTGTCAGATGTCTATAAACACATCCAAAATGTGTTTCTCTGTCTCAGTTTGAACAGACATAAAAGGACTTCCAGGAGACATAACAACAAGTGGACAGTTGGTCCTGAAGTGCTTAAATGTGCTAAGCTGTAACTTTTAAAGGTTGAGAACCTAATAGAGGGTTGAGCTGTGATGGAGAGGGAACAACCTGGAAGGGTAGAGAAACATCTGTCTGGACCCTGGAAGGTATTCCAAATTAATGCTTTATTTGTGGAAAATATGCCTTTCTGTTATAGCCAAGGTTATTTCTGTGGTTCATTGTGTTAAGTCTTTGAATGCTAATGGATGATCATGTGTGGAAATTGAGAGAGAGAGAGACAGAGACAGAGAGGCAGAAAGAGATAGACAGACACACACAGAGAGACAGACACACACATACACACACACAAACACAGAGAAAGAGTTATAGACAGAAAGAGATAGACACACACAGAGAGACAGAAAGAGATAGACACAGAGAGACAGAGAGACAGAAAGAGATAGACAGACATAGAGAGACATAGAGAGACACAGAGAGAGAGAGAGAGAGAGAGAGGGAGAGAGAGAGAGAGAGAGAGAGAGAGAGAGAGAGAGAGAGAGAGAGAGAGAGAGAGAGAGAGAGAGAGAGAGAAGGGGAAATGCATGACCGGAGGGAGGCTTCTCTGGTTTTTGTAACTACTAAAGAAAGTGGACACAGCTGTCCTTTCTCCTGCTTCTCCCGCTCTTAAAACACATTTTATTTCTGGTTCCAGCCCGCACCATTTTCATTGAGATCAAATCTAAAATTCTTTCCACGATCTTTCTATGTCCTCATGTTTGTATTTCTGAGAAGGGCAACACATCCTTTGCTGTCCTTTGTCTAATGACAATATAGAACATTCTTAGAAACCCGGCAAGTGAGTAAGCACCACAGTGGTATGTGATGAAGCTTTAAAAATCTCTCTAAAGATTTATTTTCACCACTTTAAAGGACACACACCAATTCGAGGAGTATGCACACATGTGTATAGGTGTCCCAAGAAGGCGTCCAGAGGCATCAGATCCTTCTGGAGCTTATGGTACAGCTGGTTTGACCTACTCAACTTAAGTTCTAGGGACTGAACTTGGGTCCTCTGTGAAGAGTAGCAAGCTCTTGTAAGCACTGAGTCATCTCTTCAGCGCAAGAGTTTTTTTTTTTTTTTTTTTTTTTGTCTGTCTGTTTCTTGTTTTTTATTTGGTTTCCTTCTTCTTTTTAATTTACATTCACTTTTAAAATAAAGCCAGAAGGATGTGTGTTAGCCATACATCAGACACGTGGACACTGAACCGTTTGACACTTACAGCCATCGAACACTTAGTTTCTTCTGTGACTTAGGGAAAGAGTGCTGGCTTAAGTTGATGATTCTAAATGTCTATTTCTGCACTTGACTTCATTTTCAGCTCGGTATTATTACTGCTCCTGGTGAGCTACTGCACAACCAGAGAAGATTCTGTGGAGGATTTATGTGATTCTCAGTATGCAAAATATACATATACATATACGTATACATATACATATACGTATACGTATACGTATACATATACATATACGTATACATATACATATACGTATACGTATACATATACATATACATATACATATACATATACGTATACATATACATGTGTGTGTGTGTGTGTGTATGCCATGTTAACTGGTCATTCTACTGAAGACTTTACTCAGTACTATAAAATGAGAACATTCTCACAGGTTTCTGTAAACTTCAACAGAGCAAAATGCCACAAACCACCATGTGCACTAATATATTTCATGTCATTCAGCTAAGGGTGCTTTGTTTGAGTGGATTCTGCCACTTACTGCCAGAGAAACACAAATCAAAAGTCTATGTCCTTGGTACAAACACCAGTGAATGGTACATTATAAATTATCTGTAGCCCATTGTCTAGCACGAGATTTGCACTTTAAAAGTCGGCTATAGTACAACTTCTGAAAGGAAGACATAGATGGTAGTTATAGCCAACTAGGGAAATGAGATCTCTATCACAAGTCGGGCTTGTCGTTGTCTTTTTGTGATGTGGCCACTGGTACTCAGAATGTCTCTACTTAGAGACAACTTATTAGATTATTTCAGAAATTTATTTGGCAGTGATAAGTAAATTTAATTCAGAAATTGACGAGAGATTAACAGTTGCTGGAAACATTCCACTTTTTTTTTTCTATTTCATATCATGCTTTGGTTTTTAAGGGGAGTTGAGAAATCGCATAAAGGCCCCTCAGCATGAGTAAAATCTGAGGCTCAGCTGCTCTGTCACATGGATGGGGAGGGACTCCATTGAACAGAATTTTGTTCATTTTTGTTGTTGTTGTTAAATATTTCAGCCACTGATTAAGGAGTGCCAATTCTTATGTGTATGGTACTTAAGTTTTTATAGATTGCTATGTAAACGTTTTTTTCGTTAGGGTTGGCATGGGAGACCTCAAAATTATTATCATCCTTCCTGCCTCTGTGGAAAAGCAAATTGGACCTCCCTGATCCTGGATGGGTTTTTGAAGGACAGGCTGCCAGTGGAAGATGGCTCTTAGATCAGAGAACCATCTTCATAGCCCTACATGAGTCTTCATTTTCTTACACTCGCTTGTGCTATTTAGATACGTCTCGAAGGTTCCCAGGCACAGCTGGATCGTGAACAATCTCTTAGGAGTTTGAATTGGGGAAAAGCAAAAATTCATGTCATCTTAAAAATGAGGCTCTCTCCAGCTTTGTAACATCTGAGGGTTCACATATAAATTGCATTGTCTGTGAGGGTAGCTGGTAAGATTAAACCATAAAGATTTGCACATTGCAACTTGGGACAAAAATGTCAGATTCCAAGGAACCCTAGGATCATCTAAATTGTTTTGTTGGATACAAAATACAAGTCCATAAGTTTCATTATGGGCAAGTGGATCTAAAGGTAGGTTGTGTGCTCAACTAAACCATCACTATTATGTATAAGCCATCACTATTATGTATACTTAATATAGTTTAATGTTTAAGTCTACAGATTGATTGTATAGACTATGTAATTAAGACCTAAATTACTCGAGTAGCATATCTGCATAATAAACATAGAAAGTTCCTTTATATGATTTTTCTTTTAGTTTTTAGTGTTAGCTTCCTTCATTCACTTTATATGCATTCATTGGTCTAAAGTACTCTAGGTCCTCCATTGGGTACCCTGGGATCAGTGGGGTGCTGTGGCAGCACTGCCTTCTTCTTGCAGAAATTCAAATTGGCAGGGATGAAATCATTGGTGCACCATGAGGACAGCATGGTGGTTGAGGTCCCCTTGACAGTTTCCCTTCCTTACTAAAGTCCCATGTCTGTCCTGGGTGGGGTGAGGGTGGGGATGCATCTTGACCTCTTACCCAAAAGTATCATTCAGGCTACCAGGAGTCTTGGTTCATAGAAAACTTACATATAGGATGTTTTAGTGTTATTGGTTGTCTTAGTCAGGGTTTTACTGCTGTGAATAGACACCTTGACCAAGGCAACTCTTAAGGACAACACCGAATTGGGGCTGGCTTATAGTTTCAGAGGTTTAGTCCATTATCACCAAGGTGGAAAGATGTCAACATCCAGGCAGGCATGGTGCAGGCAGAGCTGAAAGTTCAACCTCTTCATCTGAAGGCTGCTAGTGGAAGACTGACTTCTAGGTCTCTAGGATGAGGGTCTTAAAACCCACATCTACAGTGACACACCTACTCCAATAAGAACACACCTCCTAATAGTGCCACTCCCTGGTCCAAGCATATACAAACCATCACATTGGTGTTTTTTTTTTGTTGTTGTTGTTGTTTTTTTTAAAAAAAGACAAAATTGGGGACTGAATAATGATGGATGTACTGATCCAATGAAGTATTAACTATTTTATACGAAACACTGATGTGTTTAAAATCACTCAAAAAATTTTTATGTTATAGCTGCCTTGTGATATCCAGAAAGTTTACTTCTAGATCTCTTTATATATGCCAGAGTTAAAGGATGCCCAAGTTCCTGTCATAACACTGTATTTAGGTATGACCTGTGTGACTATCTTCCTGTGTACTCTGTCACCCATTTGGTCATTTGGTCATAACAGCTAATAGGTCACTTGCAATACCTAATACAATGTCACTGTTCTACATTGTTAGGTGAAATAACAGGAAAAAGCATATGCATGTGAACACTAAGCACAGATACAGGTTTTTTGATCAAGTATTTTTGATCAGTAGTTGATTGAGTCCATGTGTGGATCTGGCAGTGTATAGGTGTGAACGTGTATTAAAATGTGAAAAAGATACAGTCATGTCTTGAAATTTACAAGATTGTAATCAGCATTGAAAAATCTTGCCCATTCTCTTAAGAAGTTAGAGCTGATTGCAGTAAGTGTACTTTGGAGGCTACAATGGATAAGACGTGCTTGATGAATCATGTAATTGATGACTTTCTCTGTATTTTAAGAGATAGTAGAGTATGTTTTTGTAATGTAAGGTAGCAATTTATTCTGAATTGCATGAGAATATTTCTAGGTTTTCATTAATGTTAACATATTATGTTACTTTTTTTAAAGTAGCCTTTTTAGTAGTATAGTATATTGCAGGTCATGTTAGGGGTGTGTCTTGAGACACAATAAGAGATGGGACGGGGAAATGCAAGCCAGATGGCACCACATCTTAAGACCATAGAGCTCGTAGGCTGTATAGCACTTCACCAGGGGCTTTAGTACCAAGAAGGTTTTCATTCTGTGGATGTACAAGGGCACACATGGAAAGAGGCTATTGCCACAGCTCAGAGGCATTGGTGTAGCCTGGGTACTGTCAATTCCAAGGCGTGTTCTCTTTTGGGTGTAATTCCCAACCCAGAAAAGGCTGTGGCTAATAAGCTGGCTCTGCTGAATGCCAAAAAAAATTTGTCTCATGAAATGGAAATTCTGACGTAGGTTATTCGATCGTGATGAACCAATAGAAAAAGGTCTAAGAGAAGCAAGTGGGCCAGGTGGCCCGTTGTGCTCAGCGTTCTCCAGGCCAGGGAGTTACTGTGTTTCCAGAAGTCTAGGTGGCCTAGGGACTGACGATGTTATGCCAACTATGTAAATGTAAAAGTCTTGTTTCTATGATTTAAAAGAAGTGACATGTTTTAATTTAATGTTTCAAAGAGATTTGATTACTGGCTTATAGGGAGATTCCTGGTTCAGCCATATTAATTATTCTCTACATGTGTGTCACTTAGAAAGGGAAAGTGATTTTTTTTATCAACAACAACAACAAAAAATACCAATTCTTTAAAATTCTTTAAGTTACTATGAATAATGAACTTGAGGCCCCAGCTTAAATATCCGTGAATTCTTCACATACAGTGAATTCACACCTAACCCAGCCTTAGCTCTTTGCTCCCTCCCTGTGCTGTATCCCTTTTCTTCATCTTCATCTAGGATTTTATTCTCTCTTGCCGAGGGGATTGTCAGAGTGTCACGGCTTCCTCCATTGCTGTCTTCTTCAGGTGGATTTTCCCCCCTTTCCCAATAATGAGTGTTGTCCTATAGAACTTACTCTTACAATAGCTTTTGGTATGTTTCCCTTGCAGGATCAATGTGACTCTAGAAACAAATGGGTGAATGAATATCCATATGAAGAGGAAAACAATAAAGGTTGGTTACTCATTGTGACTGCACCAGAAGTGTCACTACTCTGCTGAGTGGGACACCAGGCAGTCACTAGAGCATTTCTTTGCCTGAATGAGACAGCAGTCATTCAGTCTAACAGTGACCATATGTAAAGTGTAATTGTAAAGCATTTCTGTCTCTTTAAACATGCAGATATTTATAACTAGAATATGTCTTTTGCTCTTTATGCAAGTGTACTGTCATTACTTTCCAGACTTTCTTTCTTTCTTTCTTTCTTTTTTTCTTTCTTTCTTTCTTTCTTTATTTATTTATTTAGTGTGTGCTATGTTTCATGTGTCATAGGCTGGCCTCACACACTGAGCGTAACTTTTACTTTGGCATCCTGCATCTCCCTGGTGCTGAGGTTACAGAAGTATGCCACTGTATAGAGTTTATTTGGTGCTTGGCTTTGAACTCAAAGCTTCATGGCATGCCAGGCCAACTGCGTAGCAATTGAACTAAATCTCCAGCTATTAAATTTGCATTTTAAGAGTCAAATTTTAGATGAACATCAAAAATGAAAGACATTAAAAAATGACAGATCACTAAGGGAAAAAAATGAGCCAAATTTTATTTAATATGCAAAAGCTCCTATATGTGTACGATAAGCCTCATCCGTCACTATGGACAAAGACATAGATACCTTTGATTTCCCAAATATAGATGTAACCTAATTGGAAGAAGATCAAAATCTGTGAGTTTCAGTGGTAGTCTAACGCTTAGTATTATTTTGTTTGTAGTAGTTATATGAGTTTTTCTGGTACTTCCCACTAGTTATAAAGACTCCAGTAATAATAAGAAAATTAGAGTATATTAAATAATCTTTATTTTCTACAGTTTTAAAGAATCTGCAGAGCCAGCACAGAGCTTTATGGTGCATAGCTCTTAAAGTGGCCGCATAATACCCACAATTCATTGCTCTTCTCCCAGTGCGTTTATTCTTTACACAGAAATTTATATCACAGGGTGTCTTGCTCTGCCAGCCTTTCTCCCAGGTTTGTAGAAATGATTTTCCATATTAGATATTACCCTTTAGATTGGCTTTCTTCCTTCCTCACTGTTAAGTTTTGTCTTTCTTTCTACTGTTGTGTCTGCAAAGATTTCAGAGAGGAGTTAAGAAGTCAGTGATGGTAGCCAAAAAATTTATGGGGAAAACTGACTGTATGGTTCTTCATATCTTCACTCTTACTGCTGTGAGCCCATTTGCTTGCTGGTGAATACCAGTGCCCATGTGTTTTCTGACATTCTAGTCAACTGGCTCTCTGAGAAAGGAAAGAGGTGTGGCCTTATATTTTTTTCTTTCCTTTTTTTCATTTTTTCTCCCAATTTTCATTCTGTAAATACTCCCAATGTGGTTGGCCTGAGTAATTTACCAGCTGGGTTACAAGATTCCTTAAAATTTAACAGTTGCCTTTTATGAGCTGGTGATGAGTTGAGTCTAGCACATCATTAATAATACTTTTTCCATGCTAATGTCAAAAATTATTCCTTGAGACTAGTGGGATAAAGCTAGAAAATTTGTTTTGTTACTTCACTTTACATGGCTATGTCCCTTACTACTCTTTCTCTTCATCTTTGATGTCCCCTTTGCCTTCCCCTCCCCCTCCCCCTTCTTCCTCCTCTTCTTCCTCTTTCTCCTCCCCCTCCGTTTTGGTGTGTTTTGAATGGATCAGGGTTAGCTTTGTGGATGTGTAACTTTTGGCAGTGTCCTTGTTCTGTTTCTAATTTTATGTTGTCAACTGAGGATGGTGACAGAGCCAGTCACACTGTCAGTGCTAGCCCTGAGGGTGGAGTGAGGAGGACTGACTGTGATATGCTGGAGGAGAGCCTTGCCAAAGGACCACACCTTGTTACTTGTTAGTCATAAGTTCTAAAGTCTTTGTGGAGGGAAGGAACAGTGAGATTTTTATTTTATTTTATTTTTTTCATTTTTACATATTTTGTCTGGGCATAAAGCTCTTGGTAGAGTGCTCAGTTATGATGCATGAGGTTCTGAGTTTGATTTACTACTCCAGAAACTGGGTGGGATGGCCCAGCCCTATAATCCAGCAGTCAGGATAGGGAGGCTGGAAGAGCAGAGTTCAAAATCATTCTCAGCTGTATTTTTTGGTGTATTTTTAATAATGATTTTCAGCCATATTTTTAGTCATTGTTTCCCTGTGGATAGAAAGCACATTGACACTTGCTCTTACTCTCACTTGAAAGCCATGACCACTTTAACAACATGTGATTCATGGACAATTTTATTTTATTTTATTTTATTTTATTTTATTTTATTTTATTTTATATTAAATGTATTGACAAGGCCAATGTTAAGACTAATTTTTTAAAAAAAAAATATCACTTGAAGAAGTATTTCTGCCTTCTGCCATGTGCATAATTGAAAAGGGATTTGAATATGGCTCCTCTAGTACTTTTGTACACTTCCAGCTCGCCAGTGGTGATAAAGCCTTGCCAAGAGCCAGAGAATATCATGCTGTGCCTCTCGGCATCAGTTCTAAAATGCAAATAGCCTGCCTGGGATTTGTACAGTGTCTGTTGTGTCCAGGAATCACACTTTCAGGATGGTTTTACATCTGCCTTCTCATTAAAAATATATATCCCCATTAAACCCTTTTCTATATGCAACTTCATTGCACTTGAGTCCTTGCCTCTACCACGAGTCAGTAGAAAACATCAAACAAAATTTCAAAAGCTTCCAATCATCCACTATGTCCTCTCACAAATACTGTTACCAGACTGGTGTTTACTCATGAATGTGGTTCTGTAGTTGTCCCCACAATGAGCATGGTGACTTCTGTGGGATGTGACTCCTAGTCTCTTTGAATTCTCAAGATGTGGTGTTTACTTGGTGCTTCTCAGCATCTGGCTTAGAGCAGATGTTTAAATTACATACTTGCATATATATTATTCTAGCTTATCATAGTTGAAGTTGAAATGTCTTCAAGTGACCTACAGCTGTTTAAATTACCCAGTATCAGCACTGAGTACTGTAGAGTCATAGCATGTGGATATCAAGATGACAGTAGCTAGTCATTCCACTCTCAGGGCTTACCAAAGAGTTTGCTTCTCAGGATGGAAATGCGCATCATGGCTAGTAAGTATCCTTCTCATCATGTGCCCAGGTTTGATCTTCAAACACGACAAAGGATGGTGGAATCCACATTTTCTTCCATCTTGAACTCAGTAGCTCCAGATGCTCAGAAAGCCATGGGAAGTGAGAATGAATCAGTCCCCCTGAGCTTGGGCTGTGCTGACTCCCTTCAGGGTAGCTACCTGGTCTGTCTCTGTAGAATCAGAAAAAGGCAAGTTATGGCTCTTCCACTCTCTCACATGATCTTGGATTTCTCCTTTGTGAATTTCAATGATCTCTTCGGTGAAGTGGAATTAGTACCAGTTGATCTATGTATTTTTTTTCAAGATTTATTTTTCAGTGTGAAGTTAGCATGTATCAGTCCTGAGTTTGACCTTGCACTCCATGAAACAAACATGGCATTTGCCTGGCTTCTCAGCACTGCCGAGCTAGAGACAAAAACAAAGCAAAACACAGAAATTCAAAGCAACACATGTTTGAGGCTAGCCTGGGACATATATGATCCCATAAAGAATTCTGAAGGAAAGAAACCAAACAAAAAACAATAGAAAAGCCATTAAAGACAAAGCTATGAATCTAGTTTTATTTATAGTTGATGGTTTCTCCAACCTCTGTCCTTGGCCGTGTGAGACAGTCTAGCACTTCTCCATGCTGTTATACTGGTATTGCCATATCCGTCCATTCATTCTCTTTATGCACTTACCCAACAAGCACACTTTTTTTTTCTCTCTGTTTTTCAATCAAGTACTTAACTTGGTGGGTTTTTTTTTTTTTTTTTCCCTAAGTGTCTTTTCATTTCTGTACCGTTTCCCGGCTTTGTCAGATTGCTTTCATATCTTTGAATTATCTTCCCTTTTGTTTGGACCTGTGTACTTCTTCCTGAGTTTACACATCAATTCCTTGAACTTTGTAAGAAGATCCTTTGTCTTGTGTGCATTCAGGTGCGTACACGAGGAAGTTATTTGTCTCCATTTCTCATCATTGGCTTGGACAATTCTCCCTGCGATGTCTGTTCTTCTTTGACCTTGCTTTTCTGTCTTTCTTGATTTTGATATTATTGATTTATAGATAGTGCTTTTCCTATAATTTTCACACATTGGTACAAAACAATACTTGTCAGTGTACAGAGAGAGAAAGGGTAGTGATGTTTGCGGTTGGGACTGAATCGTTCAAATCTTCGATTTCACTTGGTAACAGAAAGTGTGATCTAAGTGAAGATGTCGTTTCCAAAGTCTCTGGAAAGCAAAGCCCTTGAGATAAGGTTTCCAGTGGAGTGAATAGGCTGACCTCTTGGTGGATTGTCAGGACCCTCTGAAATGTCTGTGTGTTTATGGCTTTCACACCGCTTTATCTGTTTTCTGAGATCCTGCTCTGTGTTCATCTCATCATGACGACATTTCTTCTCATTGCAGAGTCACTACATAGCCCTTTCATAGCTCTGACTTGTATTTTTAGGAGTTTGTGTTTTTTTTTCAAGGTCTGAGGAGGTGTATATTGGCTCTCAGGCGCATTTCAGATTGCCTACAGTTATGTCTAGACAATCAGTTTATATCTTTCTGTGATTTCAGGAAAAAGTGGAATTATTCTTTCTTTTGTGTGTGAGCATGTATACATGTTGTAGGAGCGTGTATATGCATGCATATGTGTGTACATGTAAAAGCAAGATATTGGTGACAGATATACTTTTCAATTGCTTTCCAAGTAATTAATTAGTTAAATAATTAATTGGAGGCAGGGCCTGTCACTGAACCTGATGCTGTGTAATTTCAGCTACAGGGACTGCATAGCAAACTCTAGGGATCCACCTGTGCCCCTCCCCCCACATCCCAGCCAGTGCAGGAATTGCTTCTGTATGTCCCTATATGCCACTTGTTTACATAGATACTAGCGATCAACCTCAGGTCCTGAGACAACTCCCCAAATCTTTTTTATTTTCTCTTTCTTTTCTTCTTGAATTTGTATTGTAATACTGCCTTTCCAGTAGTCTTGAAAGTTAAATGAACAAAAAAATTGGGAATCTCAGCTGTTGGGGGTACAAAACTAGAAGAAAATTAAGACTGGAGTTAAAGACACAGCCTGGGGAGCACAGTGAGAATTCCATTGTTGATAAATAGTCAAACAAACTAAAGCAACAGCAATAGAAGTTGAGAGCCATTCAGACTTCTTGAGACAGTTGCTAATATTAAGGAAATGGTCATTTTAAATACAGTGCTCATGTCTCAAATTCTCAAAAAACAATTAAAAATTGAGTATCCTAAGTTGTGGGTGTCTATTATTTTATTTTGTAGTCAGTTTGACTTTAAGAAAATTGTCTATTCAGGCCACTATTTGCATCTTGTTTTCTGATTTACTAAAGAACATTGTGGCAGGGGGGTGATCCAGGTGTCCTGCTTTTGTTAGAGTCTGACAAGGAAGACATGGTAAGCTCTGTTGATAAGGTGCACATACACTTGGGTTTCTCTGGGAGGAAATCGTGGTTTTGGAGGTGGTACAATGATAGTGAACACAAGTGTTATCCACTGTTTTCAGTCATAGAGACAATTTTTTTTATTGAATTTGTTATTTGGCAATCACATGCATATACATAATATATAGTTTTAGATAAAATCTCACTGTGCAGCCCAAGCAGGCTTCAAACTTGAGCTCTTTCTCCCTCTGGCTCCTAAGCCCTAGAATGATGGTAACTTAAACAATTTTCTTTACACAAGCTGATGCCAGCAAAGAATGTTATTATTCCCTTAAAGAGCATTTTGGTAACAAAACACAGATAACAGTGAACTCAAACATTGGGTACAACCCTTCAACTTATGTGTTAATTCGGTGTTTCAGTGCGCTTTCCAGCCTAGTGGAAGCCAGTCTTTTATATATATATATATATATATATATATATATATATATATATATATATATTTCCTGAAAGCCAGTTAGTTACTAACCTTCAGCAGGCTGCCTCACCTGCATGTGCAGTCAAGTTAATGCCAAAGCAGATTTACTCTAAGAGTTGTTTTCTGAGGCATGGTGTGACCACAGACAAAAAGAGCACAAATCAATTCTCTTGGGATCATGGTAGTCAGAACTCCAAATGGTCTCATGAGGCTATGTTAGGACACTAGCAAGGGTTTTTTGTTTTTTGTTTTTTTTCCTGGAAACTGCCTACTGGAAGTTATTTCTTTTACAGCTTCTGAGGTAGCCAACATTCCTTGGGCCTCGTTCTCTATTTTCTCAGCTAACTCCACTGGGCTCCGCATCACTTTTGGCATCCTCCTGGTTCTTTCTATCTCACCTCCACAGAAATGATCCACTGGGATGACTTTGAACTCACTGAAGTGATGTACAGCAACCTCCTTTTACAATCTGAACATTAGCAGCCTGTTTCTGTATGAATTTTCATTCCTCACTAGCATGTACCCCAACACGGTAGAATGTTCAACAACTAGCACCTTCAAGTTTTAGGGACCTTGGTTCTTCCAACACCAGGTCATAAAGGGCATCCATGATTGAGACTGCAGGTATAGATCACTTTTATTTTGGAGACGGAATCTTATAACTGGAATGGACCTGACATGGTCTTTTTCTTACCCATGCCACACAATGGCTAAACTTATAGGCATGGGTCACTGTATCTAGTTCATGTGTCACCATTTCTATGTGTGTTTGAAATTTGGGGGAAAATTCCATTTATTCTTTGCATTAATGTTCACAAATGTACAGTGTTTTGTGTCAGTTGTAGTAGATTTGGAGTGAGAAATGGGGAGGGGAATCTCTTTAACTGGAGAAAAAAATGATTTAAATCATTTTGACTCATCTCAATAAAAGCATTGATACTATACACATTTCACCTTATAAAAATATACCTAATTTTGTGTTTTTGTGAAATTTAAAGGAATTTGCAGACAAAAAAAAAAATCTTAATGTCCCGATTGTCTTCTACTCTTGGGTAGCCATAACTCTGGTTTCTGAGTTTTCATAGTAAATGAGCCTTTTGTAGATTTTCTCAGACATTTTAGCCTGACGGTGTTCTTTCTTTTCGTATGTTGTTGCATACAAGATAGATTCAAATTCTAGTTTCGTGAATGACTACTATTATAAGTTTCTTGGTGATACAGCAGTTATCTATCTTGAGACAACCTATAAATCACTCAGGACCTGTGAGGGAAGTTCCATTAACCCTTGGCTCAGCAGCTGTCTCTGAGAGATAACAGGTATTTGGGGTCTAGGGCCTCATCCAGATTAGTGAGAGCCTTCAGATCTCAAAGATTATTCCCCTAAAGACGATATTAAAAAAAAAAAAAAGCATTATTAAAGTAGGAAGAAGATTCTTCATAGCTTTAAAAATTTGTCCCTTCAGAGCAGACAGAATGTCTATAGAATGCACAGTCAGTGAGAGGGAGTTTGGGTCACATTCAAACCTTTATTTTTACAGAATCAATTCATAAAATAACCTTGTTAGGATCCGAATAAGTAAAAAGGCAGTAGTTACAAGGCCAGCCCTTGGAGTTTGGTACTCAACCCTTGTTGAAAGCCATTTCCTCACGCTGTATATGCATTGGTAACCACAGATGGACACTTCAAATACTCTTGCTGCAAGCCATTTTGTTTGTCCTCTGGCCATTGTGCACTCAGGTTCAAGAAGAGGAATTCCAAGGGCTGCTGGGGGTCTTTCCTTGCATCCATTTGAAATCGAAATACCTTGTGACTACCCATCATTTCATCTTCTAGTTCTGCACGTCATCTCTGCCTCAGCATCTGAAGAACAATTGTTATTTTGTTCTTGGGGTTGCTACTTCAGCAGGCCTAGCAGCTGGCGAGGTGGCCTCAAAGGCCGATGGTTTCAAGCATACATGACACTCTATGGATGCATTGCCAATAGATGTGGGTTATCTTCAGTGACCTCATCTGGTTCTGTAGGCTACATCACTTTCAAGGTCTCTGAGTCTCCAAAAGATGTGCTCCAAAAGTAACTGGAGTGCAGGGAACATTGAGTAGAAGTCATGCCACTTCTAGGAGTCATCCTACTTTGTTTTATTCCCTATTTTATTAAGAGGTCTTATATAGACTTGACCCTTAATTTCTAGAAGAGAGAAACTGTAGTCTTGAGTGCTTAGTGATGGTTGGAATAGACCTGAAATTGGGAATATTGTCAAGATTTCTAGAAAATGCTATCAGCCTTTTTTCTCTTTAAACTGAAGATCTTTTTATATGAAATTGGTTCTGGTACAAAATTCAGTGTTAGTCAGGGATTCGTGACACAGATTCTAACATGAGAATAAGTAGAATTTGGGATTTTATTCATTCATTCATTCATTCATTCATTCATTCATTCATGTTTTGTTTTTAAAACTTGGTTTCTCTATGTAACAACCCTGACTGTCCTAGAACTCACCTGTAGACCAGGCTACCCTTGAACTCACAGAGTTAAGTCTACCTCTGCCTACAAAGTCCTGGGATTAAAGGCGTGTGGCACCACTGCCTGGTTAAGATTTATCTTTCTGTCATAATAGTGGCTATTTAAAATGTAAGTAACTGTCAGTTGTGTGTGTTGAGGACAGACTTAAGTCTGCAGTACCCACGTGAGTTACACAGTATGGAAACGGAAGAAGAATGGACACAGGGACAGTTCATTGTCTACTGTCTCAGAACCTTGGTAGTAACTGGGAGCCAAGAGATAAGCAAATGCCCTTCAATTCCTTAGATAAGGACCTGATATGCTGATGACAGAGGCTCCATAGATCTTTAGGCATTGTTAGATGAATCCTTACCTACCTCAGCTTGGAGAGTGACATTTTAATGACAAGATGAATGTGTCACACCCAAGGGCTTGGGTTGATCTTCCCAAGGGGAGAACACACAAGGCTTCTGTTTCATTTCTACCTGCTGCATCTTAGCAGAAAGGCTCTTTATACCTGGGAGCTGTGAAACTGTTCAGGAAAAGAACCCAAGGGAGTACAGATCGTGCTTAGCTCTGCAGAAATCATTGGTGTCTACTTAAATGGCCGATTCCGTTGCTTGATTCTTTTTCTTTCTGTTGGTTGAGTGCTCCCTCTCTACACTCTTTTTCTACCCGAAGATTGCAGCTCTTAGACCTTCCTGTTTGATCCTGGCTGTTTTTCACTAGCTTTTCGTTCCTACTTGAAGACTTGGAGCCCTGGCCCTTGATCCAGCTTGTGGCAGAAAGAACTCTTCTGCCACCTAAATGAGCATCTTTTCATGACCGTGACTACTTGGACTTGGAATACCATCTTCGTAATCCTAGTTCAACATGCTCCTGATTCATCATAAAAACAAAAATTTTAGAGGTCTCTTTGTTTTCAGTTATTGGTGCTTGTGTCAGACACTGACATCTCTTGTTTTGGAGATTATTCTATCCCGTGGACTTTGGACCTTGCTCCTCTATCCTATGATGCCATAGACCAGTGGCTCTCAACCTTCCTAATGATGTGACACTTTACTACAGTTTCTCATGCTGCAATGACCCCAACCATAAAAATTATTTTTATTGCTTCTTCTTCACTGTAATTTTGCTGTTATGAATCATAATGTAAATATCTGATATGCAGGATATCTTATATGTGAGCCCCATATATGTGAAAGGGTTGTTTGACCCCTAAGGTGTTGAAAGACACAGATTGAGAACCACTGCTGGAGACTCTGCAGATGCAGTGTGAATGCAGGACGTTGTGCTTGAGAGTGTAAGACAACATGCCATACAATGAGGAGAGGCAGGTTGAGTATATACACAATGGAAATATACTGGTAATCTCAACATTACGTACTTCTTAGGATGTGAAGATTAGAGTCACGTTATGAGCAACAATGGTATTAAAAGTTTGTTGTCAAGAATATGAATGACTATTAGAGCCACAGCAGTAACATCAAGGTCGTCAGGAAATAGCCGGATGATGCATATGCTGGGGACATTCTGGCTGGAAGTCCCTGAAACAGGCGGCACTAATGCTAGAGGGCAGAGCAAATGGAAAGGGCAAAAGTCAGCCCAGCAACACTTCTGAAGCTGACGTGTGCCTGCCTCAAGAATGGTGACCTACAGTAGTTCTCAACAGCAAGACTGGGCTGGCAAAGGTTTCTTACTTCACATAACAACTCCTATATCTTGGTGAGGTTTCCTGGGAGTTTGGGTTGCGCTGTTGGTTAGAACTAGGAATTTTGTACAAAGGTACAGGGGGCATTTGAGGAAGACTGGGGTTGTATGCAAGGGTGATGCACTCTTACTTGGGATTTAACACGTAAGCAGGAAAGGCTGTTGAAAACAGCTTGCCTAGCAGGGACAGAGGTGTACCTGTAATCCTAGCACTAGAATGTACATGTAAGAAGATCAACAGATGGAGACCATTATGGGCTTCCTAAAGAGTTTGAGACAGGTCTGGGCTACATAGAGACCCCAAAGTCCCCTCTGTCAGCACTACCCCCAACAAAAAAAGAGAAAAGAACACATCATTAACAACACAGAATCCCACCACTTGCCCCAGAAATGATTTGATCTAACCTGTGATTTAGATGAATTAAGAATACCAGGTTATATTTATATATTTATTCATTTAATAATTTACTACATGTCTGTGATAGATGGAGGAGAAAAACATGCATACATGTTTGTGTGTGCATACTTCTTGAGTTTACCTTTTTCATTTTCTATAATTATTACATTAATTAAAAAAATTTTAATTAAAAAATTAATTCATTTTTATTTATATGAGTACACTGCAGGTGTCTTCAGACACACATTAGAAGAGGGCATCGAATCACATTACAGGTGGTTGAGAGCCACCATGTGGTTGCTGGGAATTGAACTCAGGACCTCTGGCAGAGCAGTCAGTGCTCTTAACCACTGAGCCACCTCTCCATCCCTATTACATTAATTTTAAACTGAATTCATGTATGATTCACATTTTCTAACACTGGAATCCCCAAACTAGGATACTTTATATGGTAATTCTTACACAAATTTAGTTCTTTCAAGTGTAGAACACTTTTGAAGATTGGTATTATCACACTGAACATAGAAAGATGCACACACGTTACCTGTAGAGTCTGGAGTGTTTATGCTTTTATTCTGATGACATCCTTTCTACGCTATAATGCAGTCAAATTCTGGAAAGGAGAAGTTCAAAGGCTCTAACTGCTGTCCAGAGTTGTTATTTTCATCTGTAACTGGTTTTTTATCAGTCTCTAGAATACTGTGGGACTTGCACAAGGCTTCACGAGAGTTACAACAACAAGACATGTATCTAATCTCTCTTTTATGACAGTATTTGTGTATTATTTCTGAAAGTTCTTTTGGGGCTGAAAAACCACCAACAGAGAAGTTAAAATGTAGGTGGTTCACTCAAAAAATATCAGTGTGGGAAGGGTGGAGCTCATTGACAGTGGGTAGAGGAGCTGTGGGTACATTTTACTTTCTCAAGGGAAATTTATGGTAGCTTCATATTTGTTGTTTTCTTGGTTCTAGAGTAAAGACTTACATGCCTCTGAAATACATGCCTCTGAAATTGGTGATGAATGCAGCCCCATCTTGCCTCTCAGCTGTCATAGAAGCTAAAGACAGCTGAAACATCTAATAACTACAGGTTCACCTGACCTGCAATTGGACCATTCAGTTGCCCAGCAGAGTCTAAATTTTCATAGACAAAGAAAGAAAATACTTCAGGATTTTTGTGTTGAAGCTAAGCATGAGACTCGATTTCTCCTGTTCTCTTGCATGACCTACTTAACTATTCAAGAACAGCTTATTTCTCACTCTGATGAAGGCATTGGTTGTTAATTATAAAAGAAAAGTCTCTCATGCTTTTTGATGAGAAACCGGCTTCCAGCATGGCTTTAAGTCTATGGACTGAGGTAGTATAAAAGCCTCAGCAGAAGGCACTGGGAAGAACAGTTTCTCTGTTTTGATTGTCAAGGTCATCATTGGAACCCTGAAGTTTATCTCTTTAGAGTACAAGATGTAGTTGTTGTCACTTCTCCTCTCTGTCTAAGCTGACATAGAACCTTTGTTTCTTAAGTTGACCAATCTCTGGATTTCCCCAACTTCACTTTTTCAGAGATTCTGGTATTGCAAATTAACTTTCGATTCTTGCCTTAAGAATAAAATAATTACCTGTGTTGTTTGATGAATATGATGTTCATCCTAGCCAAGTTAAGTCATATGTTTTCCAAGATCAATACTTTTGAAAACCCTTCTTTTACCAATCAAAGGAATAAATCTTTGTAGTTGAAAAAAGCGGGCATAAGTGCTTTGTGTAACTGCTTTGATAGACATGGAAAGAATGCAGGTAGCATGCGAGGTAGAAGGACAATAACAAAGAAAATGGAAGAGTTGTTGCTTCCAGGATTATAATAACATTCTTGAGATTTGTTTTTTTTGTTTGTTTGTTTGTTTTGTTTTGGGGGTTCACGTGGGAGTTTGTATTAGCATCAGGGTCTGTGATCCACATCAAGGTAATTTTTGCGAAAGGCGTACATTCTATCTCCATTTATGCTCTTTTCCCTTTCTCCTCCCCCTTCCACTCTGGCCTGTCTGCCTCCATCTCTCCCTTTCATCCCTCCCAACCCTCTTCTGCATGTCCTTCTCCTTCCTTCCATCTCCTCTCTCCCTGCCCCTTCCTTTTTCCCTTCTCTTCCTTCGTTTTCACTTTCATCTCTCCCTCCCCTTTCCTCCTCCATCCTTCCCTTCCTCTCTTTACTCATTGTTGGCATTTTAAAGCATCATTTGTTGAGACGATAGTCTTCTTTTCACTGCATTGCCTCTCTTTAGATTTTTTAAATGTACTTTTAGTGTAATTTTTCAAAATTAATTTGAAAAACCTACAAAACTCTATATCTCAGTCTCTGATCTTACGCATCCCTGAGTACCTGCTTATATGCCTCCTATACTTACTTCCAGTTAGTCCCCCTCTTACCTCCTGTTCTTTCTTTTCTTCCTCCTTAACCTTCCCTGTTTTCTCCCATTCGTTTCCTCTTTCCCTCTTCCATCTCTGCAGTACCTCATCTCCCTTCCCCATCCTTTGGCGGTAGTCATGTATGTACACGATCGCCATGGCCCTGCCTGACAGAGCCCTACCTCCTCCTCCTCAACTTTTTGCTCCCACAGTTCTCCCACCATCTCTGTCACCATGTTCTCCAGGCCTAGAAAGAGGTGACATACTGTTTGGGTCCATTCACTTATTACCAACACTTTGACCACTTATAGTCTTTGTTTTTATCCTTGGCTGTTGTGCAAAAGAGGCTTCTCTGACCAAGGCTGAGGAGCTGTATACTAGTCTATATGCATAAAAATAACTATTTAGAAAACAGTTTAGTTACATGTCTATTTGGAAAAACATCAGTGGTAGATTCCCCCACAGGGCCTGCAACTTCCATAACCATTGGCGGTTGATTATTTTTATAGTGTCAAGTAGGTATTCTCTCCTATGTGTGGGCCTTAAATTCAGTGGAGTGGTTAGTTACTTCTAGAACATTCATACCACTATTGCACCAGAGGGCTTATTACCAGGTACTTCAATACTGTAGGCTCTTTGCTTGGGTGTAATTGTGATGAATTTTGTTCTCAAACAGTTTGCACATTGCCCTCTTCTAGTGTGAGTGGTTGCCAGCATGAGGATGCTTCAGGCTCAGCTTCAGCTTGGTTTTCTCTGTCCTGTTCTTTCCTCAAAGCTAATTTGCCTATGTTACAAAGGTCAATCACTGGGAGCTCTGTTATGTGCCCCAAGTCAGTTTCTCTATCTTTTAGCTAATAGCACACCATCTATGACTTTATGGCAAGTAACGTTTGAAGTAAGCATGTTAGTCACCTAAGAGTTGATTGCTTTTCCATTTTGGTTAATTATTCTGATTTTTTTTTTTTTTGCCTTTTCATATAATCTCTGATGCTACCTACTGAATAACTTGATGGAATCCTATGCTTTTTATTTTGTTATATTAAATTCATTTACTTTGTGCAGGCAGGTGGCTTTTAGCTGCCTACCATGGCATATATATGAAAATCAGAACAATTGATAAGACTTCATTCTCTCCTTCCACCTTGTATGTTCTGGGGGTCAAACATAGGTTATTAGACATGAAAGAGGAAACCATTACTCACTGAGCCATATTACCTGCCAGGATTCGATTTTTTAAAGTTATTTACATAATTCAGTCTTTATTTTTATATCTCATGGAAGTTTGTGCAGTGTGAGCTGACAGCTGTGGTGTTAATGTCTATGGAAACATAAAAGGGAATTGTAATAAGCTGACTTTTCGGTTTCTCCCTTGGGTATTGTGGAATGGTCATTTGTCACAATCGAAGTCCTAGGGAGGTATGTTCCAAGGTTCATTTTGGATCCATTGTATTCAGTTTTCAGAATGTCTCTGAAGCTTTCATTTATTTTGGCATTTGTTTTTCTTCAGACAGTGTTGGCAATATAGTCAAGGCTGGTCCTTCTTGATTTTACTCTGTAGGTTGTTGTCTTTGAACTGCCAGTTCTCCTGCCTCAGCCTCCCAGTAATAGGATTCCAGAAGTCTGTCAGTGGCTGAAGAATAGTTTTAATTGTTTTTGCTTTAGAGAGGATTAAAACAATCCTCACAGACATCCAGATGAAAATGATATAAATATATATAATTATATATGATATATAATATATGAGATATATTATTATGTAATACATATATGATAATATGATATAATGTGATATAATCATATGCATACATGATATATAATATACAGCTACAGATACATATACACAAACATGAGAGTTGGCTCTTCTTATAATCAATCACAGGTTATTATACTTGGAGGTAGACACTTTACTCACTGATCCATTTTACCTGCCAAAATTCCATGGTTTTGTAAAATTCAGTTGTTATTTTTAGGTTGAGATACATTTGGGACAAATATCTGTTAAAAAAATAAAACTACTATCCCAGCCCATCCAAGAATTCAGAAAATAACATAAGAATCTTTTGCTTAGTTTCCAACCCTAGATGTGCTTTTTCTTTTTCTGTGTCTTTAAACCGAGTTTAGTAGTAATCACTGGTGAACACAACACTACTTCATCCTACAGTGTGGGAAGAGATTTGGTGAGAAAGGTTCAGGCAGGTGCTGCATTAGATCTTACCCCATCTACAAGATGTGATCACACAAGATTACAGTAGAGCATGCGTCTAGCACAGGGACTTTGAGGCTGTGCTAATGTCACATGCTAGTGCATTCCTTATGTCCTTCTGGTGAGACCAGTATAAATCAGCCCATTGTGCTGCCAGTCATGTCAGACACTCCATTGACTTACGTAGGGCCTGTGTTTGATAATAATGGTAAGCGATATAGTGCTTGTTTGTGTACTTAGTGGCCTTTGAACTTGATCATGGCTTTAGAGAGTAATGACTTAAGGTACGGCTTGTCTCTCATGAACCCTTTGGTGGTCACAGGATTCCTGATTGTATTGATGTCTCTTGTGCTTTAATTAACCTTGTGCTCTTTTGTTCCTTGTGGTGCTAGGAGCAATAGGCTGCTGAATTTGTGTCTGAAACATAGTCCCTCTGGATGCTATAGACAGTGCCAGCTAGGTGTGTGTCTTGGTTGTTCCATGATGTTTGTGTAACAGTGAGATCACCTGACAACCCATATCTCAGAGCTTCACCCCGAACCTCACAGGTTAGTTTACCTGCTTCTGGGATGACACATTGCAGTGCAGTCAACCCAGACTTGAAGAATTAACCTTCAAGCATTATGAACATGTTCTAACAAAAAGGAAACTGAGCTGAGATTTAAAGATTAGTAGAAGTAAATCAGAGAAAAGGTTTGGTGGCATGGAGAGAGATTGAAAATGTTAAAAAAGGCTAGTGGAGGTATGGCTGGATATCTGTGCAACCAGGTTTGCAAAGTATAAGGCAGTTTTTAAAATCTTCGTCCAACAAAGCTTCTAGAATTATAAGATTACTCCCTTTGATGGTCAGAAAACCAAACCCAGGGCCTCAGGCTCTATAGGCCAGAACCCCAACTGAGAGTCATTCTATGCACAAAAAAGTAGTACAACATGTTTAAAATGTAGTTGATTGGAGATTTAGATGATTAGATGAACATATCATTTCAGAAATGGAAGCATTATGGTTCTTGTTGAAATAGGAACATACAGTAATAAAACATTAAAGTTAATGGCAATTCAGTTCTTAAATTTTAAGGTTTTCTTTGAATGATTTGTTGAGAGATAAGTAAATGTATTAGTTAACTGCTAGCACAAAATATACAACTTGACCCTGAGAAAAAGTCATAATTTCACTTAATTGATGTTATGTTACACCAAATGATATTTATATTTAACCCAGTTTGATTGCACTCCCATGTATTTTCTCCATTAAAATACTTCTTTTAATGTTTTTCTTGGCCAACTAGATTTCACTTTGAATTTGCCTTTCAGAAAAAAACCTAAAATCTCAGTTCTCTGAGATATTTTGTGTTTTAGTGGATCTTCAAGTACTTCGTGTTCTCAGATTGGACTGACTTAATGATAAAGGCACTCGATTACATCTTCCTTAAGGACTTTCCAAAAATGTAGTTTCAGTTTAGAGTCTCTTGGTCACAGTTTTTGTGTTAGTGATCTCTTTGTTTGGCTTTCAATATTAAATAGCTCATCCCATGAAGACCTTAAGCTTTCATATCTCCTGACTTCTTGCATGTTTAAATTTCTATTTATTTATGGGAGTATTTTACCTTGCTTCAAGATTCTTGGGTCCTGCTTGTAATTGTGGGGGCATTTTTTCCCTTTTATTTAAAATACTGAGTGTTACTCATAAAGTGGGGAGCCATTCTGATCCCCCCTTAGGGTAGGATATTGCTCCTGTGAATGCCTGCAGGATTTTTCCTCTGCCTTGAGTTTAGTAAATGAAGGGTATATGGCTCCCTGTAAATCACCCCTCATTAGTTTTTCTTGGAGTTCAGTCTGTTATTTCCATCTGTGCTTTGTGTTAGAGAAAAGTTCCTACTATTATCATTTCAAATATATTTTTCTATTCAGCTTTTGGATTTCTTCTCTTCAACATCTGAACTTTCCTGGCTTTGTTTAAGCCTCTTAAATGTTTCTCCATAAAAACGAGTGTATTTGTCTTTCTCTTTTGCATTCATCCTGAATTATGCACTAATTCCAACTAAACAATTCAGTTTTTAAGTAGTACTGACCTTCTCTGTCCTCCTTCTCATACTCATTCCCCTCGTCTCTTTCTCTCTCTCACACACAACATACACACACACAGACATATGCTCTTAAAAGTTTGACTTTTAACCATTTCTCTGTTATTCAATCATGTTTTCTCATTTTCTTTTTGTTTTGATTTTATTCACAACTACTAAATTGACATATTTGGTTAATACGTTATATTAACATTGCAATTTTTTTATTTTATACTATCTTTGAGTCCATGTTCACTGACAATCTGTTCTTTAATTTTTTTAAATTTAATTTATCAATATTATTATTGCATGAAGGTCACTGGATACCTTTTGAGAGTCACCTCTCCCCATCCACCGGTGTGTGACTTTTTTTTTTTTTTTGGAAAGGTCTTTCAAAGTGAAATCTCGAAGACCAATAAATACATTAAAAGAAATAATCAAAATGGCCCCTTACAGGATTCTTCAGTGAGACATTTCCAATGGCAGCAACATTTTCAAAGGTTGGAAGTTTTGTGTCCTGCCTTTAGTGTTAAAGAGCAAAGGTGTTTCATTTATTTTTCTAGGGATGGATTTCTAGTTGCTCCACTTGCAGGGCTTTCTGCACCTTCACCAGCTAAGTCCTGTCCTTGGCCCTATGGGTGTTTGCTGTTGATGTTTTAATCCTTCCATTAAATGAACCTTCGTACTTGGAAACAGCATCGGAGTAACTGTTCTTGTTTTCTTCTGTGGCTGCCTTCCTTCCATGCTCTTCTGTAGGATGCAGACATGGTTTAGCCTCATATCCTATCCTGGAGTGGGCAGCTCCTCTCTTTGCTTTGACAAAGGATTGCTTTATCTTCCTTTTCTTTTTTTTCATATTGTGGTTTAGACTTATTTTCTCTTGGTGCCTATAAACTGAGGTGGTTACTACCTGGTTACTACCTGATGATTGGCACTATTTTGGAGAGGTGCTGGCCAGGGCCCATGTGTTCTTTGGTCTGTCCCCATTTTTGGCCAAGGGCAGCTCTTCTAGATTTGAGCTCTCAGACACAAACTTTCAAGGACAGGAGACTGATCCTCACCATTCACCCGAACACCCTAAAGTTGCTCACTTTTGCTTGCTCCTATTTTGCTTCATCCTCTGGCTTGTCTTGTTACCACCATGAGTCCCATTGCCTAGATTTTTTTTTATATGAACCAAAATTCTCCTCACAGAGAAACCAAGTCTTTAAAATCACTCCGTGGCCCATAGTAACGTCTTTGGTATTATTTCCCATATTTCCTGGGAGCAAAATCGTTCAGAAAACAAAAGCAGCTTTCTCTTTTCCTCTTTGAACTGACTATTGCACAGTCAACCTAAAAACAAATAGCCATAAAGGGCCTCTGGCTTGAATTATCTCTCCTTGGGCCTTCTGACTTTGTGCATTTGAAATGATATTTATACCTGAGGTACAGAACTGCAAGAACCCCCTTGCCCAGTGCCTTGTGGAGCCTCAGGCATTTTCATGCTCCCTCCCTTCTCTCCTGGCGATGGGATGATCTTTGACGGAGATAAATCTGGCTCTCACTTGGGTAAATATACAGGTCTGTACTGTGCTCTTGGTGATTCATTAAGTCTTCAGAGGGCAGAAGGGCAGCAGGGGTGGGGTGGGGGGGGTCATGCTAGGGCAAGATTTCAGCCTGGAGTGTGTCACCTCCTATCGATTTACCAGTTATTTGTTTCATTATTGTTTGAAGTTGATCCACTGCAGCTGTGATTACTGTGAGCTCTTACGGGAACTCATGAGACAAGAACAAGAAATGGAAATTTCTAAATGTACAAGAAACTCAACTTCAGCCTTGGTTTGGGCATCATCTGCCACGATGTGGGCTTGTAATGTGAACTTTTTCTGCTGTTGATGTAATCCTCAACCCTTCTGAGATGACTTCCAAGGACATTTTTGTTTATAGTGTGTATTCAGATTGCCTGAGTCTGACTGTGGGTCCCACCTCTCTGTCATAAATTACTATTTAACCCCATCAATAATTTCATTGATTGAATTAATTATTAAAAAATGAATCATGAACCTGTTTTTAAAGACCTCACAGGAGTTTTTAAATGAAACATTTGTGGCAGGAGCATCATTTCCAGTGGGTACAAGTTTTGTGTCCTATCCTTCTCTTAAACCTGAAGAATCAAAACTTTTATAATTATAGAATAATCTTCAAGTTCTTATATAGTAATTATGTTAGCAAGGTGATGTGATTTTATGTTCACACATATTAACTTCTTTCCTTTCTCAAAGTGTTCCAGGATTTTATGGTTTTCTTTAGCCTTTATTGTAACCAGACAGTTTCTTTTTGGTTTTTTGTCCTGTAATTTGGTTCTTTTTGTCTGATTTAGCAAACATTTACAGTTGGTTTATTCCAATGACTTATTATACTCCTACACAGTCTGTGAGTGGGGAAAAAAAAAACAAGGAAACAAAATCACTTAAAAACAATCCCTTTCTATCTCCTTTCTTTGATTCATTTGTATGTTCAGCTAAAATTCTATTAGATCTTTTTATTCCTAGTTCATATTACCTCCTGAATGTAGCGTGTATTTTCATTGTTAACCACAGTAATACATAAACTGTATTGGTTGTGCAGAAACTGCCTGCTATTATGACTGCGTTTCCTCATTTAGAGCCTCAGGAGAAATATTCACCAGACAACTCTTAACCAGGAGCCCCAGAGGAATTAGACTTATGGTTTACAGATGAACAACTTTTCCTGTCTTGGAAAATACTGGCATGAAAGAGTAACTAATTCAGGGAGGGTGATCATACCTCACAGCAGTGAGAGGGTGACCAGTAGATTTCCCAGCATCTTGCAGAGCATCGCAGACCCACTACTGGTTGCTGGCTGCATCTGATGCTCCATCCTGGGCTTGACTGCTGATGAGGAGATTCATGTATTTGGATAGCATTATGACTCTTCTGTCAAATTATTACCTTCTTTAAAAGGTCCTTTGAATATGTTTGTGATTGATGACTTATTAAAAGCCTCTGACTCCTGGAGGATTTGATTTATGATCTCTTAGGCTTTCATTCCGTCTTTGCTCCAGTTTTTCAGATCTGCCTTTGGTACCCTATGATCCACAAATTTATGCTTTAAGAGAGTAGCTGTTCTTAAAAATCTAGCTTCCAAAGCCACCAACATTTTTTTTCTATTTTTTAAGAACTCCCTTCTTACATCAATATTGAATTTTTGGGGGTAACATATGCAATATTATTTAGAAGGCACCTCTCAGTCTCTCACTGTTTTTTGGCCCTTGGTTGGACCAATGAAAACTGGGTTCTTTGACAGCATCTGCACCGCGAAATGCTTTCCAAAGAAAACATTTGTTTGAACACACAAACGATTTCTTTGGGTACATCTCAGAGCCTAAACATTTGACTCAGCTGCCAGTATGTGCTCCCTTGGCTAATGTTTCTCCAGTATTTCTACATTTTCATAGGCTAGCAGCCAAGTTGTCCGACAGTTTGGTCCCTCATGGGGGTAGAAGTGGGCATGTGTACTAGCAGTTGATAGCTCTAGAATGTTCTGGTGTATTGCCAGTTAATATATGTTATAACTGGCAGAAGTTGGCCCAACCTGCTTGGGCCTCACCTATGTAGTTAGCAAGGAGTTTTTGCAATCTGTCCTTAATGGTTTGAGAAAGGCTGGAGGAAGCCGGTGAAGATCCCTTGTAACAATAAATTGTCCAAGGAAATCAGAACTTAGGCTGGTTATGAGATAGTCAGCATTACTACTATGTCATTATACAGAGATATACTATGATTGGGGCTGGAGAGATGGCTCGTTGACAAAGAGCACTTGCTGATTGTCTTCAGTTTGGTTCCCAGCCCAGAAGTCGGTCACCTCTGCACAGAGACAGATCAAAAACAAATTTGCAGAGTGCTTCTTATTGTAGAAAGCATTCTCCCACTTTTGCTCACTTGATTCGCTTCAAAAAATACTTGTGAAGCAAATGCTAGGTCCAAGTCACAGGTAAGGAATCAGTCAGACTAGATGGTGGATTGCCACTGTCACCAAAACCCTCCTTCTCTTAATCCACCTTCTTTCTTCTCCTTGTTCAGCACCCAAAATCAGCATAGTGTGTGGAAAATGGTCTATCCCAGTGTCATACAAAATGACACCAAATCTATAGCAAATGAACTACTGAAGAACTCTGGCATGCTGCTAGCAGCAGGGGGTCAATGAGCAGCACACATCCAGTGATGCCAACTTAACATGGTAGGATTTGTAAAGTCCCCATTAAAGGAGATCTGAACGTGCATAAAGGCCCTAAATGGTAAGAATCCAAAGTAGAAGAGTGTAGGCACATGTTTGTAGATAAGTAACACACGGGCGTGAATGGTGCATTTTTTTCATGCCTTTACATAGAGTGCATTCAAAGGAAGAGATGATGACAGCCCAGTGAAGAAGATAGAGGAAACGACATATTGTTAAATGAGGTCATGGAGATGCCAGTCACTGTGCTGAGGATGGAAGATACAAATGTAAATAACATGTGAGGCTCGATCTTAAAGACTGTTGGATCCTATGAAGAGCCTAAACACAGACAAAGAAGTGGCTGCCGCCTCCCCCTTCTCCCCTATTTTGCTGTCCTTCCTCCTCCTCCTTCTTGTAATTATTATTTCTACTAGCATTCAAAAGAAAAAATTCAGGACGTGCAAGCAATAGATCTCAGTAGCTATCCAGAAGAGAAAGAAGGAAGCCATGCCAGTTGGAGGTCAGTCACACGATGGAAGAGCAGCCTTATAATATAAAGAGGGTTTGAAAGAAGCAGGAAAAAATACTGTACCATGTCACTATCAGAGAAAACATTCAGATTCTGGCCAGCATCAGAAAGGAAAAGACAAAAGACAGAACAAAAAAGAAAAGAGAAATTCAGACTCATAAAAGCAGTCAGTCCCAACATAACCTCTTGTTTCTTCTTCTGGGATTGTGCTAGGAGCAGGAATTCTGAGAAGGAAAGATACATTATCTCATTAAAGAGCAAATTATGCCTCCTGTCTTTTTTACTTGGCATAAAGAGAACCTGCCATTTTGAGGGTATGGTTCCTTAGCCAGGTGATCACCTAGCCCACTGAATTAGCTGGTAAACAGGAGACTACATTTGGGGGACTAGGAAGCAATAGCTATTCTTTAATAAAACACTCCCCTTTTTGAAGGGGTCACCCTAAAACCATTTAAGAAACATAGCAGGAACCAGAACCCCAAAACATGCCTGTCCTTTCTGTCCTCCAGGTAAGACAGGGCAAAGGAGTCTTCATCATGTTAGCCAGAGTATGAGTTGAGTTCTCTATCCCTAAAGTTCTTTTTGCATTTCTATCTTCTATCCTCAGGAAGTGACTTCTTTTGCATGGCAAAATCTTTACAGAACTGGGTTTGAATGATGACTTCGAGGATGAGTAAAAGTCCTGCTTTGAAATAGAGAAGAAAGAAAAATCCTCCGAGACAAAATACTCATGACCATGCCCTGAGGTACAGATGAGGTAGACATAGAAGTGCTGACCTGGTACTGGGTACAGTGAAGTTACTGGGTTACTGGAGGCCTGTTTGCTGCCAGTTCCCTTGGCTATAGGAGAGGCCGAAGAAAATTATATGTAAAACTATATCCACTGTTTCTTATGTGTTTTTTTCTCCTGTAGCTTCATATATCCAACTCATTCCAACCAGTATAAATTTAGGTTACTCATGGTAGTTGACTCAAATCTTTTTTTTTTTTTTTAGTCTGTCATAAGGTGGTTTTGCATTCTGAGCCTTCACCGGTGTGGATCCTTATTTCCTGGATACCCTATCTATCTCTTATACACATTAGTAGTCCTGGCCCAGGGGCAGCATTGTAGTTGCTTCCTATCAATGTCTTCCCAAACAACACAGCAGAAACCATTGAGAATTAGTGCCATAAATTTTAGAGACTGTGGTGTATGTAGGGAGAGAAATCTGAGATAGGAAGAATCACATGGATGTTCTTGAATACTTTTCATTTTATTGTTTTTCTTTTTTGTTTTTTTTTTTTTTAATTTCCCTTTTGTCTTTTGTCTTTCTTCACATGTTTTAATGTATGAGTATTCAGAGCAGAGGTGAAGATGGGAAGCGGGCACCCAGAGCTCATGTGATGGGAGGAACCTAGAGTATGTGGAAGAAGACACAGTCATTGCAATAGGGCAATTGCCTGAGCATAAGAATCTAGAGCAGTGGTCCTCAACCTGTGGGTCGCACAGCCCCTTTGAGGATTGTGTAGCAGATATCCTACATATCAGGTACCTAAGATCCCAGTTAATAACAGAAGCAACATTAGAGTTACAAAGTAGCAATGGAATAATTTTATGGTTTGAGGTCACCACTACATGAGGAACTATATAAAAGGGCCACCGCATTACTAAGGTTGAGAGCCACAGCTCTAGAGGAAAGAGATGCAGATTGGCAGTGGAGGAGAGTATTTCCCATTCTTTTTTTTAATGTATGTTTGTGCATGTGCACATGTTCATGTGTTTGTAGGTGTACACTTGTATTCAGATGGCTATGTATGTATGTGTGTAGAATCTCCTCCCTCCCTCCCTCCCTCCCTCCCTCCCTCCCTCCCTCCCTCCCTCCCTCCCTCCCTCCCTCCCTTCCTTCCTTCCTTCCTTCCTTCCTTCCTTCCTTCCTTGTTTTTGAGACAGAATCTTTCTGTGTAGTCCTGGCTGGCCTCAAACTTATTTTATAGAACAGGCTGGCTTTGAACATACAGAAATCCACCTGCCTCTGACATCTGAGTGCTGAGATTAAAGGCATGTGCCACCACACTTAGCTTGTAGAACATCTTTTAATAAATTCTATCATCTAGACATATATCCATTGAAGTGAAGCAAGGCCTCTCATTACAGTCTTCACTTTGCCATCTTTTTGCTCAGTTTGAATATATTCTTCAGGGACCTAATGCAAAACACTTAGGTAAGATCTTAGGTATGGGAATATTGACTGACATATTGCTAGTAGCATCTTTGGTGTCCAGGAACTATATTACTATTTATGACCCACAGTAAAACAACAACCAAACAAATAAATAAAGAATGACCCAAGTATGGCCCCAATAAAAGGCACAAATATGTCTGTGGCATGGCTTTGTCACTTAACAAGAGAATATGCTGCATGTTTCTTTATATATTACTTTCAATGCAAATGAGGCAGCTTGCTCTCCTGGTTTCTATGTTACACAACAGATGAGAAGCAACATGAAGGAAAAGGCCCCTGAAGTCACCCAGTTGAAATCCTTCATTTTAGATCCAAGGATGTTAAATGACATATCCAAGTTCATTCAGCTAGGACTGATTACCTAAGCCCGCATGCATCATTGTCTGACATCTCTCCTACCTTAGGGCAGAACAACGTCTTTACAAAGAACAGGAGCAGATTGAGAAGCCACAGGGTGACATGCTCTAATATGCTCATGCCTACACAAAGTCCAATCATTTCAGGTCATTTAGTATAGACACATTTCAGTTGGTCCTGCACTTATCTCTATATGCAGCCTTGTCTGGTTACTTGTTTTCCTAATTAGTAGTCTGAATCATCAAAAAAAAAAAAAAAAAAGTCAACATATGTCCTTGCTTCTTAGATAAAATAGAGCAGAGATATTTTCATTCAAATTATTCTTATTCCACTTTTAAATTTACAATGAAAAGCACAAACCCCTCACCCACTCAGGAAAGCCAACTATAAAATAATCTAAGAGTACTTTTTAAGTGTGACCTTCTGATGAAGGGAAAGACTTTTGTGGCAAGATTACTGGTTCATCAAAATGACAAGATGTAGATGTTTGGTATGGAGAATACTAGACTTTAAATATTGCCCTTCTGTGTCATGTGCCTTGCTTTTGGAGCTCATGGTCGTGGTTTTTCCATATTAGAAAGCTGGCTGTCAAAAAGAGAAGCCTTGGTTATTTAAACTCTGTTTTGGTACAGGGTGGAGAAAGTGCTTGGTAAAGTGTTTGCTATGCAAACATGGCCTTAGTTGACCCTGGCATCTAGGCAAATAGTGGAGCAGAGTGGAGTGCATTTTTAATTCTGCTATGGAAAGAAGTGGGGAGGACCCATTGGGCTTGTTGGCCAGCCAGTTTAGGTGTGAGAGACCTGTCTTAAAAAGCTAAGAAGGAGAGCAGTTGAGGAAGACTTTCAGTGTCTACTTCTGCCTAAACACACACACACACACACACACACACACACACACACACACACACACACACACTCCAAAAACAAAACAGAAAGAACATGGTCTCTAAAGTCCCTATTGCACACATCCCTCCATCCCTCCCCAGACCCTTCAGGTTTAAATACCACCATGCATTATTTTTACATTTTGGCCATAATCTGCAGCCGTAGCTGAGTCCTCTTGGCATTTCTGTGGCTCTCTTCACTTCAGCTTGGTTGTTCAGTTTGGGTAAGCAAAGAAGGTATTGTAACTTAACCACTCTTGGATCATCTGATCTGCTCTCACACAAGTTCTTCATCTTCTCTTACTTCAGTTAAGGCTAGGAACTTTTTCCCCAATCAAAAGTTCATTTAATTATGTTCTTGCACAATATTATATATGTGTTCATAGGGGATATAGAAAAACAAGTTTTAGAGATTTTTTAATAGCAAAGGAATTTGACATCTTCATTTGTCTTTAAACATATTCCAGCAATAATTTTGGTCACTATGTCAATGTTCATTGTAAAACTTACAAGTAAACATACATAAGGTTTTAATAGGTGCCACCATTTTTTTTTTTTTTTTTTTTGGTCTTATGATGCGTTAAGTGGCTGAAATTAAATATAACTTTTCTCTTTTTCTCCATTCATGTGCGTGTATGCTTATGTGAGAGTTGGTACCTGTATGTTGGTACATATAAACATGCAGATACATGTGTATTTATGTGCATGTGGGTTTAGAGGCTTAAGGTTGATTTCCTCAGTTGCTTTCAACTTTACTTACTGTGCTGGGGTCTTTAGATAAACCTGGCATTAAGATTTGGCTAGTCAGGCTAGCCAGATTGCTATGGGCATCCCTTGTTTTTATTTCTCCAGTGTTAGGACTGAAGGTGTTCCACCATACCAACTTGATTTTTATGTGAATTCCGGGCATCCGAACTCATGTCTTCATACATGCACAGTAAGCACATAGTCCAGAGAGCTCTTTTCAGCGCCTGTAAGTTTCTTTTATATGAAAAGGTCAGTTAGATAATGTTGGAGTCACTGCATTGCTCAATATTAACTAATACTCAGTGGTATTTGTGATTAATGCTCAAGCAAGTTGCTGGGCTCATATATTCAAGGTCATTGGCTCGTGGGGCTGTGTGGGAGATGAGCGGGTTACTTTCCCTTGTGTATGGTAAAGGAATGCTGAGGATCAGGGCAGTCTAAGGTACTGACTACTTTATGTGTCGTTGAGTGAAAATTGTATTTTGGCTTAGTCTTTTTGCACGTGAGCTGCAGGAGGCCATGGAGGTCAAGACTGCATTCAAGCTGTGCTCAAAGGAGAGGTCGCTCCCCTTTCTTACAATCTCTCAGGCCAACGGATTCTGGGACCTCTGTGGACTGTGCATTTCAGAGCCTCGCCATGGAAAGCGTGCCTCTCAATCCCATTTCTAATCCTTCTTTCAGATAGTTTCTTTGAAAAAAAATTACCTTTTCTTCACTTGTATCTTTTTGTTGAAGTGATAAATGTTCATTATAGACTTGTTACAGATATATGAGGCAAGGAAAACAGCTACTATCATTATGTCTGCACGCAGGATGGTGGATAACTACCTATTGTCTGTCTGGATTTATATTTTTATATTTAAGAATATATAGTATATAACAGATTTTTTTATATACTGTATGTGGTATTTTGGAAAGTGATGTGTGCTTGTCTAAACTAGGCCTTGTATGCTAGTGCACACATTTCTATGTCGTCTGAAGTGAGCATTTATGACACTTTTAACTATATGGGCTCACGGTAATTTATTTAATCATTGTTATGCTTGAGAATATTTAGCTTGCTTCCAATATTTACTAATTATGAACAGTGGGGATATAAATATGATTCTGTGCATCCTTATCATCCAGGATCAGTTCCAAGAGATGAACTCTCTAGGACAAAAGGCGTATATTTCTTTCATGGTTTTTGATAGATAATGCCAAATTGTCGGCAGACAACAGCTCCACTCAGTAGGGCAGAAGAGTGGCCTGCTCTAATTACACTGTGGCCACAGCATGGTTCAGAGAGGTAGCTCACTGGTGTGAGATTATCATTTTCTAGCTTAAAAACCTACTGGAACATGGGGTTGCTAACCTCACCTGATGCCTCATTCACCCCAGGCCTTTCATGAGAGTTGAAAATTTTAAAGATGTTTACCTTTGAAAGAATAGAAATAGATCTAGAGCAGTATGCAGTCACATCATCTCCTGCCTCAGGAGTAGTCAGCCTTCTCCACACTGTTCTTTCAAAGGCTGTCTGCAGTCTGAAGGGTCCTGAGGGCCATGGACATGAAGTACAAAGTCCCTGGATAGGGGATGGTTTCCAGCACTTGTTTGACCTAGGCTTGTAAGGAAGATACCAGAGGATAGGATTCCAGAATATTTTAGAGAGATGAGATTAATTGGATTTCTATGGAACAATGAAGAAATATGCCACCCAAATGAAGGAATACCTTTAAAATAAAATATCTTAACTGAAACATGATTTTTCCCCAGAGGTCATTGATCTTAACATAAGTATTTGACAAGCTTAGTTGTCTTAGGAAAATGTACTTTTACTGGTGGTAGTATTTATCTATTAAAATACACAATATTTAAAATGTGGTATCTTGATTCAAAGCACTGTGTGTGTGTGTGTGTGTGTGTGTGTGTGTGGTGTGTGTGTGTGTGTGGTGTGTGTGTGTGTGTGTGTGTGTGTGTGGTGTGTGTGTGTGTGTGTGTGTGTGTGTGTGTGTGGTGTGTGTGTGTGTGTGTGTGTGTGTGTGGTGTGTGTGTGTGTGTGTTTGCAGTTTGAGAGTATAGTGTATCACAAAAGGGACATTCTGGTGGCAAAACCTTAAGGTAGGTGGTCATATCATATCTCGATCCAGGAAGCAGAGAGAGATGAGCATCTGTGCTAGCTACCTTTGTCGATCTAATCCTAAGAAATGTGTTGCCCACATCCTGAATGGGGCTTCTTTGTTCCGTTAGCCTAATCAAGATAACCTCTCATAGGCATGGCCAGTGGCTTCACTAGTCTACATAACCACACACAGATGTTCACAGAGGCTTGTTTCCTATGTGATGGTGATTTTAGATCCAAACAATCTTACACTTACAGTATTACACAGACAATTAGAATAAATTGCTTGGGGAAATATAAACAGAATGTTTCATAAAGTGACTGAGGATAGAAATTTGTTAACACTTCTGCTTGTTGAAAACTTATTTTCTGTTTATTAAGGGCTATCCCACTGAATACTTAAGATGAAAAAAAAAAGTTATAGATTGACACTCTCATGGCTCTGCAAGTACTAACTATCCACTGTTTCTCTTTTCTTCGCCTTTATTTTCTTTCCTGTTCCCTTCTTTTCATTTGCCTTTCCTTTCCTTTCTTTTTCTTTTTTTCCATTTGGAAGTAAATGGAGCTAAGCTTGATGATACACCATGTGTCAGGCTGACAGATGTAAGTTCAAAGCTAGTTTGGGTACGTGTTTAGATGCCCCAGCATCACCAAGCAAGGAATTCTTTTCCTCATCATTTTTTTAGCTTAAAAAATAATTGATAACCAGAGCTAAGGATGACAGTTAGCACACGTTGTTCTAGAGACAGAGGAAATAGATGGCAGAGACAGGAAAAATCGGAGCAAGCTCCAGGGTCACCTTGCCTGTCACATGCAGCAGCAAAAAAGGAGAATCTGTCTCAACCAAAATGGAAGCCAAGACAAAGACCTGCGGTCTTCCTCTGGCCTCCACATATACCCATGGCACACATGTAGCCCTTGTGAACATGAACACACACACATACCCATACCATGCAGACACAGAAAGTTACACAAGTACTCAAATTACTAACCAACCCTTCATATTGGTTTTAGCAGAGGGTTTAAACTTAGTGTGGATTAAAAATTTCATTTGGTTTTCTGGTATAGATAAATATAAAACATAAAACATTTATGTGATGTAAAATAGTGTAAGAGAGGTTAACTTGGAGCTCTGTGACAGTACCTACAACTTTGGATTAATTTTATAGACTTGGCAGTAGGACTTAGTTTTAGGATATTGTACTCTCACATTTTATTTCTGTTTGAGTGCAGTGTGAATTGTAATACTGAGATTTTTGTCTAGTTTTTAAATTGTGCTTTTCTGGATCACTATATAGAATATATTCTTTTAAATTCTCTTAAATGGAATTTCAAGAGAAGGCGTTTTTAGATTAATAAGTCTTGTTTTTAGATTCTGAGATTTCCAGCAAACCAGCAAACAGTTGAAATATTCTATACACCTATTTGTCCCTCCTGGCTGTAATCCTTCTCAGTGATGTATGTGCCTGTGGATGGCATTTCTAAGAACTGATGACCTGGATTGGCATATCAGTATGCCGAGTCTGTAGTTTGTGTCAGATGTCCTTCTTCATGTACATTCCAAGGGATTTATGAGTTTTGACACATAACTGCCTACAAGTCCTGTGTCCTGCTTGCCATCCTCTCCTTACTTGTTAACTCCTGGTGACAGCAATGGTCTTACTATGGTTTTGCTTCTTGCGACAAGCTATACAGTCAATAGCCTTCAGTGTGCAGTCTTTTCAGAGCACCCCCTTTCACTCCATAATTCCATCATTCAGTGTGGTGGGCGGTTCCTTCGTGTCCTTTGAGGACTTGATATATTCAAAGCATTTTTATTTATTTATTGATTTGTGTATGTATTTTATGGTGTGATGTGATATTTGTGTATTGTATGTTTGCACAATGTGTGTATATGTGCTCACGCTCCCATGCACATGCCACCATCTGAAGACAACTTATTGTAGATGGTTCTCTCCTTCCACCATGTGTTCTTGGGTGATGGAACTCAAATTGTTATCCTTGGAGACAAATGCCATTACCCACTGGGCCATGTCACCACTCCACTTGTAATGTAGAATGCTATTCTTTAGGCTACAAGTAAGGCTACAGTCTTGGTTGCTTTCTAGTTATGATTTTAGCAGTTATGGACAACATAAGGAAATGTTGTACAGGCAACTACTAAGAGTGTGACAGTATAATCTGGTGACCGTATTCTTTAGTTTTGTTTTTTTTTTAAATGAAGCAGCAAACCTGCCTTCCAAAGCGCCAAAGCGCATTCATTCCCACCTCTAACAAATCACCATGCCTTAGCTACTTGTTTACATGCTGTGGTGTTTGTCAGCATGTTGACTTTAGATGTTGACCAGTCTCATAATTGTATCTTCCATTTTCACTTCTCTAACAAAGTAAGGTGGTAAGCATTTTCCCCCATGCCCACTTGCCATATGTGTCATCTTGAATAAGGTGTCCTGATTTTTTTGTCCTTAAATATTAGTAACAAACATTCCTCTTACTAATCCTGAACACTTAACGTATAAAATGCCAATTTTAGTATACATATTGGGGAATCCCTTATGTCGTAGTCTCTGTGGATCCTTTAACTTTGTAATGTCTGCAAATTGTTCAATGGCCTTCCTGCCTGGGTAGGAGAAGGAGAGGACCATGGTTCCCAAAGATGTCTCTGCTCTGTGTCCCCCATTCTTCTATGTCAAGTGTAGACCTTGCCTTATACCCTTGCTGTTCTGGTAAATCTAAGACAAGAGTTGACTTTCAAGTTGAATTCCTCTACGTTTTGTTAGGAACTATGGTGACCTCCAAGGTTCATACATGCTGGTCAGGAAATGGAAAGTCTCAGAGGAGTTTTTTAGTTCTTCCAAAACTGACCTTTCGTGAGAACCCAGTTTTTTCCTTCAGTAATTCTTCATGAATTTTCTTACTTAAGAGTCTTTGATATTGGTTCATAATCTGAGAATGTGGCTTAGTGTTCAGAAGTGCAGGGTAAACAAAGTGCTACATTAAAGCAAAGCCTCTAAATGTATTCATCATCAGAAAATGACATTTAAAAGCAATCTGACAGGTGTCAATCACATACAAAGATACAATGTATCAATATATATTTCCCCAGATAAAAATGGCAAAGATTGATTTTTCCATAATAACAAAATGTTTTCAATGCCACCCTTGGCTACTCTGCAGTAGAGAGACATGTATTAAGTCCTTGTTTTCTTTTCTGTTAGATTGATGAATATTTAATATAAGTTTCTACTGTGTCTTCTAGAACAGGGGATGCTTATGCCATGCCTAAAATAGACATCATTACACCTCTCTTTACATCACCATAGCTGAAAACATCTATTGAGAACCTACTTGAAGCAGTCTAGCAGATTTCATTGTATAAGTTGTAAGTCTAGTATAAACATGGACTGCATGCTCCCTGGAGCATTCCCTGTAGGGCTTTTAGGCTTGTCTTCCTTAAATATTTTAGTAACATGGGTCCTTGTCAGGGAGAGTTTGTGGCATTGCTTATTCTCCTGGCTAAGGAATGGAAGTGACTCTTCTACACGTTCTACGTGTCAGGCGGGATGGGAAAAATGGGTTTCTATCTTTATCATTTGTTTTTACTTAAAAAAAAAAAAAACAGCCTAATCAACTCTTTTTATACCTCAAATTTTAAACGATCACACATTTCTGTTAATTACATAGAAACTAATTTTTATAAACAACAACAAAAATAAAGTGAGAAAGTATTTTGAGTCCACATTCTGTCTGCTCCACTTTGGGGCATCTTAGTTAGCAGGTCCTCTCTGTTTCTTCCCTCCTCCTCTAACACTGGAGTGTTGTTCCAGAGATTATAGGACCATGGTAAAATCTTGTAGAAAATGAAGACTTTCCACTACTTTTGTGTGTGTGCGTGCGTGTGTGTGTGTGTGTGTGTGTGTGTGTGTGATTGGATGCTTTTCTGCAATAAAACCCCATCTTCTGCCATTTTAATTAGTTAAGATTTACATGCAGCAGAACAATTATCTGACCCAGAGTTCTTGACTATATGGCTGGGGAAAGAAATGGTATCAGGATCTGCCTGTCACATACAGATCAAGGCTTGATCACAGCAGTGCAGATGGAATCACTGTCATGCGCCAACATGGCTGATTCCATGTGGGTTAGCAAGAGAAAGAACGAAAGCTTGTTGTCTGGAGATGCTTGATGCTGTCACTGTAAAGGAAAGTTCATGGAGCAGAGCAAAATTTAAATTGTTTAATTTTTATTTTTTAATTGAAAAATCTGAATTGGATATGAAGTTCAGGGCCAGTGAATGCCATGTGAGATCACTAATGGAGCTACACCCATGGGATGTCAAATTAAAGACAGAAGGAGAAATTATAGCTGAAGACACCAAGTTCAGTGCTGGAGTGTCATTGGTAGCTGAGATGGACTTTCTGTTTTCCATTGGATAACTCTTATTTTGGGGTGATTGACAGCTGTACTGAGGACATTGGTATCTCTGGCCCTGTAGGATCAGTGACATCCTTCCAAACTTTTATGACACTCTGAATTTTTGTTTCCTTCTCCCCTCTTCACCTCCAAATTCTCAAAACCATTGTATGTTTCTAGAATAAAGGTCATGGTGAGGATTACTTGGACCCCACTAGAGTTGTTGGATACAGCAGCTTTGCCCCAAAGACACAGGATAAAAATGGATCTATGCAATTAAAAGTTTTTAACATATAATATGAGTCATGTTTAAGTTTCCTAGTAGAAAGAAAAGTTAAATAATACTGTACTTATTAATAATATATCCAGAATAATTCATCATTTAACTAATTTAAATTAGTTAAATTTACTAATTTGTAATTCTTTCTTATATGTAATATTCCAATCCCAGTGCGCATTTTGCATATTGAACATGTTTGTTTTGTCAGGTTCTATTTCCAATGATCAATAGTGTGTTCTATTTACAAGTCACCGTTAGCCGTATCATTTCCAAGCTTGTGATTCAGAGAGACTATACAGAATATGTGCAAGGGATTCATGGGCTTTTGCTAGCAGACAAGGGTTTCTAACTAAAACATTAAAATATAAATATGTTTATCTTAAGGTAGAAGCTGGCCTTGGTTTTGAAGAAACACAAAGTGTAAAAGTGTTCCAGAGCAAATCTGAGGTAGGGGCCAGAATGAGTTCTACTTTGGCTGGATCTGTGTTGGGAGTGTAATCGCCTTATTGAATTGGGTAATTTAATTTCAAAGTTTGATTTTTAAAAAATATTTTTAATTCAAATTTAAATATTCAAATACAGTGCATAATTGCATAAATGCACTGAATTCTATGTCTTTGGGCAAAAACTATTCTACCAAACAATTCTAGTAGATTCCATCTTATCCTCATTTATTTAATTTAAATTAAATTACCTAATAGTTAAATTATTTTAAATGGAATTATTGCCTTTGGAGTATTTTTATTTGTTTTGCTTTGATCTGAGGCTGACTTAGATTTCTCATTGGCCAGGTCTAAGACCAGGACCTCCTAGTTGCCATACTAATCCTCAATCCTTACGGGACCCTTTCATTTCCCATGGCTTAGACTAGTGTGCACATTGACAGCCCCATTCTAGAATCTTTGAACTTGCTTCATGGGAAAACTTGGATATCCATAAAGGGTAGAGGAAAAGGTTCTAAATTAATAGCAGATGTATTTTGAAGTTGGCTACAAATATTCTTTATATGGAGTATTATTGTCTTTTAACATTGAGGTACCATTCATACTTTTTATTGAGAGATATAAGTTAGTATAAAATTAAGATTTGGGATGAAGAAGTGGTTCAACAGTTAAGAGTACTTCCCATCCTTCAGAGTACTGAGTTCAGTTCCCAGACCCATGACTGCAGGCACCCAACAGCCTATAACTCTAATTCCATGGGGTCTCATGACTTCTTATGGACTCTGGGAACCCAAAACATGTATAAAGTGAGGAGGAGAGGGAGAGCGAGACAGAAAGACAGACAGACAGAGACAGAGGCAGAGAGAGAGGGAGAGGTAGGGAGAGGGCGAGAGAGGGAAAGAGAGGGAGAGACAGACAGAGAGAGACAGAGAAAGAGAGTCAGAGACAGACAGAGAGAGAGAGAGAGAGAGAGAGAGAGAGAGAGAGAAAGAGAGGGAGAGAGAGAAATACATGCACACAAACATGCATAACCTACATAATTGGAAAAGAAAATGTTTAAAAGAATTTGCACAATAGCATATATATATATATATATATATATATATACATATATATGACAAAATTCTTTATAAAAGCATTCAAAAGGTAATATCATTATTGAGGTTGATATGGGTGATAAAGTGAAAATAGATATCAATCTTATCACCAATAAATATTTTTTTTGTCTACATCCTTGCTAGCATTTTGTTGTTACTAAGTTATTTTTGCTTTACACAAATACAGAGAATTTTGTAGCTGCAAGATTTTTGTTATGCTCTCACTACCCAAGAGCAATGAATTTATCACCTTGGATCTATAGGGCAACGGGTTCTGAACCTGTAGGTTACGACTTTTGGGGGGGGGTTGCATATCAGATATCCTGTATATCAGATATATACAATATAATTCCCAACAACAGCAAAATTCACATTATGAATTAGCAATGAAACAATTTTATGGTTGAGGGCCCCACAACATGAAGAACTGTATTAAAGAGTTGCAGCATTAGCAAGGTTGACTGAATGGGAGAATTGGTTGATCTTATGCTTTTATTTATATTTTTCCTTTCATTTGATTAATAACTATTTACTGAGAATTTACTGTGGCTTTGTTTTTTTTTTTAAGCCTAGTGTGGAAATATGTTATAACCCCAAACACAAACCCATGTTGTCCTATGACTTAAATTCTGAATGTAGTGTGAGATCAGTTAAAGCCCCGGTCAGGTACAGAAGCTGTGGTGGCATAGAATAGTCACAGAGCCGGAGACAGAAGCATTCTTAACATGGAAACTGGGCAGGGTGATGGAGAATGGGCTAGACAAGTTATGAAAGACACCGGCTGCAGGGCAGGGTGAGGACTCTGCAAAATGAGATTGCTGCCATCTCCCTTCGCCTTCGCTGTATGCACATGGAATCTTTGTGTTTGCCTTGAAGCTCTCAGCTTAGCACGACATGCATTACGTGCTTGTGCATGAGGAGAAGGTTGTTGACTTTCCAGAGCATGACTTTGTGGCCACATCAAGAGGATGTTTGTCTGTCTGTCTATCTGTTTGTCCATCTGGTCATCTGTCTGTCTGGGTTTGTGTGTGTCCATCTGGCTATCTGTCTGCCTGTGTGAGAGTGTGTTCGTGTGTTTGTGTGTGCGTGTGCGTCTGTTTTTCTCTCTCTGGTAACAGTGATAAAACAGATGTCCCTTCCATGTTAGACTGCCTATCATTTTCAGGGTATTGGGTGAGGTCATATAACCTCCCTGAATACTTAAAATAAATTTATCTTCTAAAATAGATATAGTCAAGTGAGTTGTTTGGGGATTAAGAGACTAGAACAACCTTACAAAACACCCTCTGTTTTGCATATTGGTATATCTTAAATAAATACTTAGTGGCTGACACTCGTTATGTTTTGAGTGAGTCAACAGGAATACAGACATGATGTAGTGAACATAAAGCAGATGGAGCAGTCCCTGGTACACAATGAGCAATAAATGTTACTGCTTTTAATTAGAAAGTATTATCCTCATATTTTGGTTGTGTTGAAAATGTCCTCTCTAGTCATCCATGAATGATCTATCTCCACTGCCCTGGTCCCTTTGCTTACACTTGTGATTCCCAGTTGTGGTTCGTGGGATGGTATCCATTATACCCGAGAAAGAGGTTTGGAGCATGCACCCCATTACAAGGATAGTTTTGTGATTCTTACCTGGTTTGTACATCTGGACTCTCCTGGGAGTAGTTCTTGAGCATTAACCATCCCAGCTCGGTATCTTGAATGAATCTTGCTTTGACCTATTTTCTAGAACCCAGATTATTTTCTGTCATCTTTCCCCAGTTTCAAGGTCATTTGCTAGTGCTTCCTACCACCTTGACACTTGGACTCACACACTGGACATCTGCTTGGAATATCAAAGCCCATTCAGGAGCATTGCTTTCCTCCTCTAGACTCTGGCTGCTGGTGGCTTGACACCTGTCTTGCCCTGTATTTTCCTTGTCTCTCTTGATTCCCTCCCTCCAGTTACAGATTCATTCTTTTATCTGTTACAGATGTTCTATGATTTATTAATAAGGTAGAAGGAGAACGAGGTGATTAGAGCAGGGTGGATGCCTTCACCACAGCCTTAAAGACAAGATCTCCTCAACCTGACCCTCTACTTGTGTTCTTTAGCATGTGGGTGATAGAAATGGCTTCCTCGTTAGATTTGTATTAAGGCTGAAGTGGGCAGTGCAACTTGGAGGCTTGGATGTCATTTCAACCAATAACTTCTGAATATGAACTAAAAAGAGGAAGGCATGCCTTTGTTGTATGAAATGTATATCTAAGCTATATGTGTCCTAGTGATGGGTCTGCATTCTGAGATATGTGTTGTAAGATGGTTTTGTAATGTCTGAGCATCATAGTATGTGTTCTTGGCCAAAGACGGTTAAAGTTTCACTAACTGCTGTAAACTTTGCGACCAACATTGTGCTGCATATATGGTCTGCAAGGTGCTATACAGTCTGTGACATTATTGAGGCCCTTTGACAAGTAAATTTAGGATTCCAGTTCAAGTTGGATTGGCTGCCCCTTTAAAAAAGCATCCATTTGCAACTCAAATAAGAGCTTCTGTTTTTCACAGCTGGTTTAGCAACTGTTACTTATAGGAAACACTTCTAAATATTTGTATAAACTGCATGTTGTGGAGATAGCTCTTCAGGAAAGCAGGCTGCTGACTGATCTCGTGTACAGAAAACACGTAGTTGAGTTAGTCCTTAGGAAGGTGATCATTCCACATGCTTTGGTATGAGATTCATGAGGAAGGATTTTGATTTTGAGTCTGAACACAGGTTTTTTAGAGTAATGTATTCATGGGTCATAGAAATCACCAAGAGGTTTTAAATGAAGTGTTCTCATAGAAGCCCAGTCTGGGAGATACAGTTATGTAAATGAAATGTAATTATAAACCAGGCATATTTGTATATACTTGCACCTCTATAATTTGGGAGGTTAAAGCTTGAGGCCAGCTTTGGCACTCTCTCTGGCGCTCTCTCTGTCTGTCTCTGTCTCTGTCTCTGTCTCTGTCTCTCTCTCTCTCTCTCTCTCTCTCTCTCTCTCTCTCTCTCTCTCTCTCTGTGTGTGTGTGTGTGTGTGTGTGTGTGTGTGTGTTAATATGATACCCTTCCCCAGACTGCAAAGCAATGCAATATTGAAAGCTGAGGTAGAAGCTAAAAGGGCAAAGTTTCAGTTTAAATTGTTTGTTTTGTGTCCATTCAAGTAGGTTGGGTATTAGTATGTCCTGTACAAACTGCTTTACCAGTGAAGATATGGGAGCATAGTCAAAAACAAACTTATTCTTAATCTAAGCAATTATAAGTATAATAATATTGCAGTGAGCATATGTCCCACATATAAAATATGTAATATGATATTAGTCTACTGCGCAAACGCATTCCATATTGTGAAAATAGTGAGCAAGCTACCAAGAGTGTATAAAAAAAAAAAAAAAAAAAAAAAAAAACCTGCCTATGAGGTTATACAGAGTTCCTAGATGCTGAAATAAGAATGGGACTGACTGGCTAAATGAAGGAGACATTTATAGGTAGAGACATAACCTCAGTAAGATAAAAATATGTTCAATTTAACATGAAGAAATATGAAATAACCTTGAAATGAGATGCTGGTTTGACTTAATATTATTATTCCCTAAAATATAGATGCAACCAGTTACCGAAAGATTTTCACTTGCCTGAACCAGCTGAGCCTTGGGAGGAACGGTGACTGAGAATTCCAAACTCCTTTCATTGGAACTTCAATACCTTGCTCATAGTTTTTGCATTTGTGAGTAGATTGCATGCATTGATAAGGAAGATAAAGAGTGGGGGGGAGTATGAATGGGTGGGTGAGTAGAGTGTCATTGAGAAGGGCGAAGCTTGGGGTTAGGCACTCGATTTACAGCAAGATGCCACTGACTAATGGTGAGACCTCAGGAACTTTTAATCCTTTGCTTCTGGGATGTGCCAATCTTAGGTAGGGTCATCCTTAGATAGAGGTAACCCCTACATGGTGGTGTGGGTATTAAATGAACATCATAATGCCAGCTCTTAGCAGGGTCCAGAGAATATATGCAAATGGTAGGCATGTCAGTTGTTAACAGAAGGGTGAGGAAAAATTCCTTCTATGTGGTGTGCTCCATAGCAATTGAAATTGTTACCTAGGCATATGCTCTGTTCTATTTCAGAAGGTGTGTGAGTGCTTTATCCAGGAGAGGGAGGACCTAGTGGATTCGCTTGAGTTTCTGCACAGGTTTCGGAATTGTTATCTACTTATTAGTTGAACCACCACATCTATGGTGGGGTTAAAAAAGCAAATGTTGTTATTTTCTTTAATGTTTGGTAGTGTGGTAGACATGAAACAATGAGAAGTCACCTCCTCTGAGATGTTCTTTTATGTAGAAGCTCAAATTCCCTGTAATTTGATTCTGTTGCTTTTCCTAATGGTTAACATACCCACCGGGTGATACTCTGAGCATCTAGTATGCTTACTTGGGAAACCTGTAAGAATCTGCTGTAAAGTTATAGCAATAACTTAGTGCAGTGAATTCTGAATTGTTTGTCTGTCTCTGATGTCACTGTCACCATGAGATGGCTACAACTGAGGTCTCTTCACCCATAACCATACATATTATGAAGAAGATACATATATTTAACCAAATATGTCCTGTACCATCAGAGAACAAAACAAATACCATTAGGAACTTTCTGGTTAGGAAGTGCAGTTAAATTAAACAGTTTGGTACTGACTGTCCAGGCCTTTGTTATTCTAGTTGACTCACAGTCAGGAGGAGGGAGCAGAAAAGGCCTGCACTGTAGGGTAGGAGAGCAGGTTGTAGAAGCTGACCCAGGAGTCACCCCATTCCATGGATACCCGAGTCACTGTCACGGCAGTTCAGTCCTTGCTGCCCATCAATTCTGAGTATGTTGAGGTGCTTGGACTAGTCATCCTTGTGCTCATATGATATTTGACCAGGAAACCTGCCATCTGTTGGAGTACCATGGCAGAAGGCTTACTTGGCAGGTAGATATATCCAAAGAGATATTCTCACTAACCTCACATGGATTTGTATAATAACCAAGTAATAAATTTTGTGGCCTAATTGATAAAATCCACTCATGCATGCTGTGTATGAGTACATATTCATATATAGTATAAATTACAAATTTGAGGAACATACACTATCAAAATGTTCATCCAACATACATATACAAATAGCTCTAGAACAACAAGATTGGTGGTGATAATCTTTTTGTTCACCCCTTGGGGATCAGTGGAAGCATTGATTCCATAGCCAATATGTTTTAATTGAGATTGTAGCAAGATATGTTTGACAGCAACTTCAAATTGTCAGAACCCATTGTATATTTAAAATCTATAGTCATCTGACATCCTAGCTGTCTGATCCTGTTTACTGAATTGTATCTACCGATATTTTAGAAGTGTCTTCAGACTGTCTGATTACTGGGTGCTGTATCACCTCCCCTAGCGCCTTCCTGGTGGTTGAACATCTTGGAGCTCCTAGTGCTCCTAAGTCTGTTAAGCGGGGTTAGAATCCTGGGTGTAGAGATGAATATGCTTCATTTGTGAATGCGGCTATGTTGTCTGCACTAATTATCAATTACTGCACTGACTGAAAGAGCTTAGCAATGGAGGCTGTGTTCCCCAGCTGTGAACATTGCTGTCTGTGTTGTCTGTTATGGTTGTGGCTGGACATGCTTCTGGAAAAGCATAGCAGTGGGCTTATTCCCAAGGAAAATTGGACTTCATTAAAACACAGACACATGTGCGTGCTTGTGCACGCGCGCGCGCGCACACACACACACACGCACACACATACACGCGCGCACGCGCGTGCGTGCATGTACATGTGAACCCTGGCCATATGGACCCAGTTAGGATTTCATGACTTACCAGTTTTTAACTTCAAAACCCTGCCTAGCTTGCAATTTTTAAAGTCCTGAGTTTATCACAGCAAGTGGGGACAGTGGTTAGAGTACACCACCTGTAAATTGGTCCTCGACACTAAAAGGGACATTAGCCCCTAACCAGACTCTAACAGTTCATTAAGCCTTCCTTTCCAGCCTCCACCGCCCCCCCCCCACATCCTCACCCCTGTTTGCTCTACAGCTTGGCTCAGCCTTTCCTTATAAGGTATCTTTTTTCAGTCTCAGCTGGGCAAGTCTGCTCAAGGGAAGGAAACTCATCCTTCACTGACTACCAAGCAAACAGCCTTGGGGGCTTTTGTGAAGGGAGATTCCCAGAGCTGCTGAGGGAAGCCAGTTTATGTGGTAGAGGGCTGCTGAGCTCGAAGTCCCCCAGAGTAGCTGCTAATGCTGCAAACTGGAGATAAAAGGTACAAGTTTTAGTCTGAGAATGCCCCTTCATATACAAATGATACCCTCCCATCACATCCTCGCCTTGAAGAAAGGATTCTAAGTTAGCAAGACGTTGACTGGGCACACTGGCGCTATCTAGCAGTATTGTAGCTGCTTTTGCCTGGATCTGTTAGGATGTGATATATTGTCAAAGCATGGACAATATTGTGTACTTGTGCGAAAAACTGACAGGGTGTCTTAATCCTCTAGGAGATGCGATCTATCCGAATGCTCCTTGTAACTAAGGAGAATTAGTGCAGTTGCCATTTTCTTCTGGTTGGTTTTCTCAGAGAAATTATTTGCCATGAGAGGCCCTCAAAGTTGTACTTCTTAGAGTATTCTCAGTTAGAGTCAAGGACTGAGACTATGGAGGCCTTCACTGTACTGCGCCCTGTTGGTAAGCTTTGGTAATAAAATCTTCGACTGTGATATGTTGGAATGGCGTTCTTATTAAACTTTTCCATAAAAACCAGCTGCCTGAAAAGTGAAACCATCAAACTCTGGAAATTAGACTAACCTTTACCACCCTGTAGGCAAATATTTAGGATCTACTATATATACAAACACACAGACAGATTTGGCATGCTAACCAATTATCAAATGCATTTTTAGTAAATTGATAAAATTAACCCATAAGAAACAAGTTATACACACATGTGGGAATATGTATTATATAACACATATGCATATGTACAGCCACTTAATAAGATCTCTTTAGTGTCGTGTCACCTCTGTAAGGCCACTGAGTACAATGACTTCTCTGAAACCTCGGGTTCAGTCAACTTCTGAGTTGAATCAACTTGTCGAGTTGAAGTTGGCATATTTGAAATGTGTTTTACAAAAAGTCTAATTTGTGCCCCTTCTGGGTGACGTTCTGATTGCCTGTGTAGATGTCTGAATCAGAACATACCTAATGCAGAGAGAACTGGAGAAACATAAAGTGAATTTCATCTTCTCCCCAGCATGTGAACTCTTTTGAGCCACAGGTTCAATGTGCCTTTCCTTTAGAGGCAATAAGCTGAGCCAAACGTAAGAATAACATATGTTAACATATGTCAAACATATGTAAGAATAGCACTCTTCTTTCTTGATGACATTTACCCTGTTACCTTTCAAATTAACTCATGTTGGTTGTTTTAACATAGTTGCTTGGGGGTTGAAATGTAGAAATTTTCATTTGCTTAGAATTGGCATAATATAAAATTTCAACAAATCTAGGATTGCATTACTTTGTCTTGAGATTATTCAGGCTTTGATAGTATAGGATTTTTTTTTTTAATCTGACTTTTCATTTATGGTTCTGTCCACAAGACAGCTTGCAGAACTAAGAACAAGACAAAGGGCCTTGCCTTGTATTTCCTCCCACTATTGAGAAGGTGTGATAAATTTCCCGGCCCCATATAAATTAATGTAATGCTTCCACACTGCAGTTTATTATAGCCTGACCTCTAACCCAGGGGTCAGAGAGTCACATTGATTTAGTCAACTTCCTAGTCATTATTTCAAATGAAAGTTCACATAGGAGGATAATTGGTCATGCTGATATTCTCATTTAATTAGGCTCCCTTCTTGAAGAATTAGGTCAGCAGTACTTGAGGGTTGGCAGTGAGGGAAGATTCCCAGTGATGGCCTCTTCTGGCGCTTCAGCACTGAATCTCACTCTTTCTTCTATTCTCAGAGTCTCAACACCCTTGAGAACAGAATGCTTATGCTTGATGGGATGCCGGCAGTCAGAGTCAAAACAGAGCTTTTGGAATCTGAACAAGGGGTAAGCAGAAACCTCCCCAGATGCCCCTCCTTCTCATGACGGCTCCATTCACTTCCACAGCCTCCGTGTCTCCTTTGTCCCCCGCCTAAGGAATCAACTGAGCTTGTGGTTGATTCTCACCCACAGTGGATAGTGTTCAAAACATAGGATTTCATGGTGATCTTATAAGACCCTTATGGCTGAAGGGAAATTGTTGCATAAAACGCTATGGAATCCAGAGTAAAGAGAAAGTATTTAACGTAAGATGGGAGCGTAACTCCTCAATGTGACGTTCTAAGTAAAGACAAGACAGAGACTAGGCATGGCATTGTTACTGTTGGTACACGGGTTTCTTGGTTGTGTTTGTACCTAGTGCTCCTCCCTGTTTTAAAAATTGAACCAGTTCTAGATGGTTGATAAAATTGGGACACTTAATGTAAAAAGTACCCAAAAGCAAAGGAAAATACTATTTAGCAATGCATAGCTAAACTCATGAATTAATTTATAGATACAGAAAATGGAGCATATAGGAACACAGATTTTATATGCAACCACATTGGTAATTTATTATTAATAACACTTAATAATAAATTTCTCTAATGAAAACCTTAAAGCCAGTATAACTGATTATGGTAGTATCTGACCATGGCATTTAAAGGAGGAATCACTATACCTCTGGGTACACACTGGCCACATGCCTTATGACATTGCTACCTCTTAGGCAGCACAAAAAGATGACAGAGGACATTAGTAAATTCATCATTTCTGCCTTACTAATGTATGTCTTATGAAAAGAAATCAAAACTAAACAATAGTAATTTTTTAAAGAAATTTCTGTAAAGAATTTTAAATGTTAATAACATCTCAAAAATGAATAAATAAACAAATAAATCAGTGTGGTTATGTCCATCTGGGAGCTCCCTTAGGCCTAACGTCTTAGTGTGTCATCATCTTTGTAATGGCTGCTGAGGTTATGGACCTGTAGAGTCCTTTGGTCCTTTCAGTAAGTCCCACAAGCCACTCCACTAAGCTTCAAGCCTGTGCTCGATTCAGATCTCTACAGTGGCCAAGGAGGTCACTTCATCTGTGTGTGTGGCACTGTTTTTTTCTAACAGTGAAATGAAATGTGTAGAGAGTGTTCATCACTAACAACCCTTGAGCTCTGGGCTGGAATAAGGACCGCCGCTCAGTGCTCAGAGGGTAGAGGGTAACATGAAAGGAAAGGACACATAGGACCAGTGTTACCACTTCACAGATAAGCTTTATGGAAAAGTCATGTCTTCCTCTGTAGTTTCCAGCCATGCTCATCAGGCTAACCTTCCCCATCCTCCAAACAATGCAGTTGGCTCCAACTTTGAATACTTAACCTAGCAACAGGAAGGACTTGTATAGTTCTTCAGTGTTCTATAGTCTCAATTCATGTCTCTGCATCACAATACAGGAAAGAGGGCCTTTTCTTACTGATAGGGTCCCAGAGATCACAGCCCCACCACCACCACCCAAGCCCTGTATGCTGTAGCAATATGTAGCAACTTCTTTCTACTTTTTAATCATTTTTTTCAGTTTCAAAGTGATGTTTGTATGATTTTCAGGAAATAAAGACCAATATTCACAGAGTGTTATAGTGAATAGCGATTGTACATTACATGATTTGCAGAAAGTACTGTTTGTTCTTAAATATGGACAGGAAAAAATTGTGGGCTCCTAAATATTAATTAACTCCCATTCAGTCCAATCAACTTTGTTTCTTATGAGTGGCATAGATGTTGGTACTCTGACAGTAATTAACTTGTACATGGTGGAAGGAAATAAAAACTTTGTTTTTATTTCAGTTTTGTACGTCTTAGCTCTACTATTGGTAGAATCTTGTTTTCTTCTTCTTCTGTAGAAAAGCTTTAAGAGAAACTGCCTGTAGTGTTTATTGACATGATTATAATTTCAACTCTTTAGAGAATATAATAATTTGTATTCTCTAAAATCCTCCTTAAAAATAGATAAAATCTAAAATTTTAGTGATTTTGAATTTAGACCACTTTACTAGACTTGTCACCAGAAATCATGGAACAAGCAGTGCATAGGCCGTATACTGTAGGTTTTCTCTAACACTTTTTCCATGTAAAAAGTTGAAGTTTAATTTGTCATAATTATGTTATGTAATGTAAATGTTAGAGATATTTAAGTAAAGGCTCGTGGGGAATGGAGTTATGGGGTCTTGAAAATGGTGACCTGTGTTAGTTACAGGGAACAAACAGTAATGTGGCAGCAGAGGATAAAGAAGCCTGGACCTTCATCCAGTCTGTAACGGCCATGTCTCACGACACTGCCTTTAAGATACACACATCAACCTTAAGTCTTTTTGAGAATGAAAGAGAGTTTTTGTTTTGTTTTGTTTTTCTATGCAACATATTGAAGAATTTACATACACTTTCTGTTTCATATACCATAGCAGACTATCTTCTGCCCTGCATGTGGTAACTAGTCCTTCAGGTTTCCATCTGTTGTCCACTGCTCTCTCTCTGCCTGTCCCAATTTCTCCCAGGAAGTCAAGACTTGCTAGGTACATTTCAAGGTCTTGAAGGAAGATGTGGAGGAGAACTGGAATGAGGGAGACTGGACATGATTGACAGAATGGGTAGCTGGCTGAATAATCACCTGAGCTCACATCTGGCTCACCTTGGTGTCTTCGTGTTTTACTTGTAGTTTCTCTGGTGGTCGACAGCTCTCACCATTACACAAGGTTTCCCTTATCCCCTGACCTCAGATGACAGAATATCAAATAAATAACAAATTTGGCCATGGCTAAATATTTCCTGGGAAGCTCTGTCTGCCATTCACTTAAGAAAGCGTGTATGTGTGGATTTTGATTACATTTCTTGGGTTGGAATGCAAGCTCTTAGAGAGCAGAGGATATTTCTTCAATTTCTTCTTTGTACTCTTACTGCTTCCCAGGACACGCCACATGCTCAGAATATATGTGATTTACCCATTGCTTATCTATTCTACCCATCCTGGTATGTATGTAACTGTGATCAGCTTGTTGTCAGCTCGATTTGTCTACCTCATCTGGTAACTGTGAACATAAACACGGAATTACACATAGTGAACAATCACATTCTCGTTGGTGACAGAGGTCCTTGTCTTGTAGCCATGAGAACTGAATAGGAATAGCCACATTTAGGCACTAGCTCCCTCTGTTGCCGAGTTCCAAGGCTCATACTTTCAGTGATGTTGAAGATCAGTACACTGTCCTGTTACTTCACTTTCCTTCGAGCTCGTCCTGAGCTAGGACATGCTGGTGAGCAGCCTGCAGCAAAGGAATGTGCTCTTATGATACACTTCAGGGGCACAGCAAGGAAGGAGGGAATAACTTTGTCCGTGACCTCTGGTGCATATACCCCGCTGTTATAAGAGCTTCCCAAATGCTGCCAGCCTTTGGATGTTGTAACGTGTTATTAAGCAAAGGGGGACAGCAGAAAGAGAGTTCTAGAACTATCATACTAGAGAGGAGGCTGAATATAGAAAAGGGGGCTCCCTCAAAGACATAAAATATGACTTTATTCCTGGCCCCGCAGTTTACCGGCTTGAGTGACATCAAGCAGTTTCTTCTCATCTTTGGACTTCTGTGTCCTCATCTGTGCAGTGGGGGTGTTGCGGGGGATTCCTCTATATCGTATGATCTAGAAGGTCAAGGGGTGAGAGAGAGAGAGCAATTCCAATGGTAGATGTAACCGTCAACCGTCATACTCCAAATGAAGTTACTTGCCTGTGGAAACTCAAATGAGTCCTGTGAGAGTTCAAATGCCTATTGCATCAGGTACCAGTTGTGTCAATCATGCTAACTCTCCCTCAGCCCAGTTGTCCTTAGCTGGGAAGTAGCTGCACGGTAGCTTGCCTACCTATGTTACAGAGTTAGTAAACACACTCCCTGTTGAAGAAAACAAAAAACCTTATTGGCTCCAGTATAGTTGCTACAGTTTTATTTTTAGGAGAGATTTTAGCATCTTCGTTATTCTGTGATTTAACAAATACATTGAAGGTAAATCTCAAATTACAGGCCCCTCCTTCCTATTCTTCACCCTAAAGTATTGCTCATTCTAAGCAAGGGGTCCCCCAGGTACCTAGATCTCTTTTAACTTTACTTTTTTGAGACAAGGTCACACTAAGTTGTTCAAAATAGCCTGGAACTGACTGTATAGCTTAGGTAGGTCTTGACTTTTCAGCCTTCAGGATAGCTAGGATTACAGGCCTGCACCTGTCGGTTTACCCAGAGTAGAGGTTCTCATATTCTGACACAGTCATGGGGAGTTGGGAGGACAACAGAGTCTGCTGATTTCCTTTGAGAGAGCTTGCGGGAACTTTTCCAGAACATTCTGCAGGACACTCATCGCCCAGGGCTGAAGGTATTTCTGTATTACAGAGACCTGATGAGCTCTGTGAAGCAGCCTTAATGGAGGAGACCTCTTGCTTTATGGTACTCATTATTTCTCATCATCTCAGCTCAGGAACTCGTGAGTAGGCAGCGCTGGAGAAACAGTGATTCATTCAGACACTGTTTATTGTCAGCTCGAGCCTGTTTGCCACGCTCCACGAGGGAGAGGATTTGGACACTGGTGCCGGTTGGAAAGAGACTTCAAATCTTACACTTTGTAAAGAAATATAGACAGATGCAAGGACTGGAGCTGAACCTGGAGATATGTTATGGAATGCTTACTTAGGGCAGGCAACTGCATCACGATTCAGCAATGTTAGGGAGAAAAAAGATCCAACAAGGCTCACTTTTCCCCTTGGTTAATGTCTTTGTTTAATTTTACATTAAATCTTTAGTGTACGTCTGTGTGTGGAGGCTTAGTTAGATACAGTTCCTTTAATGATTTTGTCAGAAGTAAGGAGGAGGCGTTTATTAAAGATGCCACAGATGTTGCCCTTTCCCAGGGCCTCATTATTTCCCCTCCCACTGTGGAACAAGGGCTGGCATTGCTAGGAAATTGGTGGAATTATCTTAGAGATATGAATTTACTTATCATTTCATATTCTCTGATGACCCTCAGTGGAGATCTTTTGATCTATGGTGAAATCTCGACATGTTAGGAACATGGCCTCAAAGCAGAGCCTACAGACACTGTGATCATGCTAATGTGTGAAGTCTTTACTTCTTTTAAGCATAGGAAAATATTCTACGCTCACAGAATTCATGTTTTTAGGGAAGAGACATCATCTACTAAAGATGCAGAGTTGGTCTGAATTTAATAATGTCAGAATGGGCAATAAATGTATTAATAGAAAGAATTGAAAATCAATGAGCTATGATAGTAATTACAGATAGTACCCAAGGGAACTCTAACTGGAACACAGCTCCTCTCCCTCAGGGCCCGCTCTGGGCACCAGAGTAAGTTGGTAATTCTGTCCTTCTGCCTTCCCTTTAGCTAGAGTCTTTCTCCTTCAGCTGTATTTTTTTTTTTTTTTTTTTGGTGGCCCACCATCCTGATCCCCCACCCTCCCATTATGCTGCAGTGGTTTAAGGTTCCCACAGATGACCAGCTGTCACTGCAGACTCAGTAAATGAGGAGAACGGAACATGTGATCTTTTCTGAGAGACATTTGCATTTTTATAGGGTCAGTGTGTTATATAAAAAGAGATATTTCTTAAAAGAAATCAGATGCTTTGAGGAATTCCAGGATTCGGAGTAGAAGCAAATTAACCTTCTGGGTTAGTTTTGAGCTTGTGCCAGACTGTGGTCCAGTTTTCTCATCCTTGCCACGGGAGTACGCATATTTATACCATGAAGCATGTATTTCTCTCTGTCTAGGTATGTTTTCTTGAGCTGCCATTTGCATGCTGATATGATTTATGAAATGCCTCACCAAAATATTCTACTTAACCCATGGAAGAATTTTACTTCTGGTCAGGTAGGGTTAATTGTGGGGATCGACTGCGCAACACAAACAGCTGGAAAACCAAACCAAACAGACGTCCCGATTTTCACCTTTTGTACAGGACCCAGTGACCCTCAGGACAAGAGCAAAACCAGAGGTTACCTCCCTGTGACCTGGAGGTAGCATTACAGCTACAAAGCATGGTGAAATTACCCAACAAGGCCTGCAATGCCTCCATGGTAAACAGAAAATGGAACTTGGAGAGGCTGTGACAGCTGGCAACAATGTAAGAGGAGATGACCTTGTTACAGAGGGTACTGGAGACCTTCACAGAGGGGATCAAAGCTTTTAGCTGGGTGATTAGCTTTCTGCCAAAGAAGCAAAGTGCAAATCTACCATCTAGAGGGACAGAAGCCAAGTGATGCTTGGAGTACACATGTCTATACAAACCAAAATTCAAACACGGGTCCTGGGAGAGCCCAGAGAGACTCCCAGCATGATGCTGGGTTGTGAGCTATCTAGTCCTAGAGGCTTCAGACTTCTGTCTGCTCTGCTCAGTCTGGAATCAGCCACTGAAAGGGTCGCACTGGTCTGTATGGAGCTCAGCTCTGTTCCAGAACCAAAACCAACCCAGAGGAAGTCACTAAACTGGATCACTAAATAAACCGAAAACAACAATGTCTGCCATCTGGCCAAAACCGGTACTCAGAGAGAGAAGTAGGAAACACAGATACGCACACCAAATGCAAACATTAATGAAGACATATCTTAAACTGACAGCAGTGACCTTAAAATATTTGTATCATCTCATAAGTATGCTCAAGGTATTGAAGGAAAGTGTAGATATTTTTAAAAACCAAAACTACAAAAATAATTTAAATTTCTGGAAGTAAAAAAAAAAATCTGAGTTTTTTAAACACAGCAAACTGCAGAAGAGAGAGAATATTGACTACAAACATGTAGCCAAAGAAATGATCTGAAATGAAGCCCAGGGAGGGCTAAAGCTTGAAAACAGAATACAGCCTCAGTCAAGAACTAATACGAGATAGATAGCTAATAACTAACAAAGGTTCTGCTGGTCTTTCAGGGAATTGGCAGAAACGAACAAAAAGCCCCAGAACACTGTTCAAATACAGTGGAAATAACAAACCCCCCAATTTTGAAAAGTTAAAAGAACTCCAAGAAGTGGAAATCACAGCAAACACCCCCAATTATTCCCAACAAATAAGCGAGAGTCTTACAAGCAGGCAAAGGGTGAGCAGGGAGGTGCAGGCCTGTAATCTCAGCAGGGGGAAGTGGGGACAGGAAGGTGATGAGTGTCAGAGCCCTGTGATCTGATGCCCCTTTTTGGACCCTTGGCCACTGCAGCACTCATGTCTTTGAACCTGCATCCAGACATACACGTAGACATAGAGTTTCAAAAAAAGAAATTTTGGATCCAGAGGAGGAAATGTACACCTGCAATGGTAAAGTTAGGTAAATTAAAAAGAAACGCTGCCAAATCTTGTGAGCCCAGTAGTAGTTAAGAGCATATACTGTTCTTCCAGAAGTCCAGAGTTCCACGCACCTTTTATGTGAGCTTGTAACCACCAGTAACTCCAGTTCCAGGGAATGTGGAGCCCTCATCTGGACCTGCGGGCACTGTGTTCATAACTCTAGCCTACAATGTATGTACAATTAAAATTTTTTAAAAAGTTTTACATTTGACCTCTTTAAATGTGCCCAATGATGAGGTGCTCTGGCATCTGTAAGACGAGCTGAATGACAAGAGAGACCAGGAGAATTAAATACAGTGTATTCAATGTAGGTTTCTTCCAGTGTGCCAAGGTGTACACCATTGGAAGTCCATGTGTGATAAACAAAAGTGTATCTTGTAATGCCAACAACTATACACACACACAGTTTAACAATCAGATAGCAGTTAGTATGACAGTTATTCATCACTGTCATTGTCACAGGATTGGAAATTACTTAGAGACACACAGTGGAAACTCTGAGGGAGTTTCCAGAAAGGTAAAACGGAAGGGGAAAAGACCCCCTTTACGTGAGCACTCTCTGGTGGAGTCCCAGGCTGAATATAAAGGAAAATTCTCTCTCCTTGACTTTGTGCTGTTTCTTGGCCCACTGAGATTTGAGGAGTCCAAGCCACATGCTCTCATTGTCACAAATTCATTGGTGCCATCTCTGCCACATCTTTGCTGCCTTAATGGAATCTCCCCTCTCAAACTCTGTGATCCAAAGGAATCCCTTCCTTCTCACAAGCTGCTTTTTCTTAGGAAGTTGCTCGTGGTGAAGAGAAAAGTGACACAGTAAGACAGTAATGAGGATACACTAGAAACACTGAAAAACGATGCAGTGTCTCTAAAAGGAAGAAAGAAAAAAGCAACAACAAAAATCCACAAACAATTCCATTGGGATAAAGTGAAATGACAGACAGAACTGAAATACAGTGGTGATTGTATCAGATTCAAAATGGTGACATTTCCACATAATGATCAGAGCAGGTTGGCTCATCAAAGTGAGATCTGGCAAAGTCCTATCCCTAAGAAATATTCAGATATAAATGCACAGATAATTAAAAAGCAAAAGACAGTCAAGATAAATGACACTTTGGGGGTTTCTAGAAGGTGTGAAAAATGAAGAACAGTTGTTTAGTGGGTAGATGATCATTTTTGCAAGATGAATAGAATTTCAGTGAACTAATTTCCAATATTGTGAATACGGTTAAGGTTACTATGTGTTCAGTGCACGGAAATATGATCCACAGGGTGCATTTTATGTCCTTAATCAAAATTAAGTGTTTTTAAAAATTAAAAACAAAATAAACCTATGGGCTGAGGATGTACAGCTATGTGAGAGAACTGATGTGAGTCACTGGCTCAAAGAAAGTCTGAGCAGGAATGCTTCAGATAGTTCCGAGGGAGAGCATTTTGTTAAAGCCACAGCCACTTGCAGGCAGATAGGCTTTTCCCTAGATGGTCAAGCCTCAGATCAAGGCTGGCTTTCTCTTCATGATCCTTCTGCTTCTGGAAGAAGTATCCAGAGAAGAGAGCTCTTCCCAGTTGGCCTTGGAGATTCAGTTGACTGCCTGTGCACATGGTCTAGCCTCAGACCATACTCAGCATTTCTTAGTCTGTTAGCATCTTTTCTTACTTTAAGAGAAGTGTAACCACACTTTTAAACCTATCAAGAAGAAAAGAAAAGGTGAGTTCATATTGTCTTGAAATAAAAATTGTTAATAGTTTAGAATATATTCTTCCCCAAACCTAAGTAATAATCGCTTTTACTAGAAGAGGAAAAGTTTTAAGGTAGAAAAAGTTAGAGCATCCACACACTGAGCAACAACAAAACAGCTTGTGTTACTGTTAGACGGAGGAATTGAGCAGAGACGAAGTCTCTCCACAATGACAATCTTAACCTTGAATAGTGCTTATGAACCAAGTGCTTCAAAGTGATGTCATCTCCATCTACAAACAAGATTGACAAGATAGCTGTGTGTCCAAGATCAGAAAACCAACAGTGGGCACACAATGGAGGGGGACATGCCCATGTCTTCTCAGTTGAAATCTTATCAGGAATGCAAACTGTCTGTCTTTATAGCTAAATTTTTTTTTACAATTATTGTAACTAATAATCACATTGATTGAATAATATTTTTCAGTATTATATTGATGTATAGGAAATAGTGAAAGCAGATGACATAAAAAATTTTTAGTTTGGCCCATTAAATGCAGATTTACTGACAGAGGTCAGGGCATGGCATGTGGTCCGCAGTGAATGTGCTCTGCTTTGGATCCACTCTTTCTGCCTGGTATTTTTTTATTATGGTTTTCTTTAAATACATTATTTCCATTTTCTTTCAGAAAAATTCTTCTCTGTCTCGCTGTGTCTGTCTCTCTCTCTCTCTCTCTCTCTCTCTCCTTTCCTTTTGTGTGTGCACGTGTGTGCATGCGCCCACACACATGCGCCATTGCTCATGTGTGAAATTTAGAAGACAACTTGTGGAAGGCAGTTGTCTCCTTCTATGATGTATGTGGCTCTGGTAATCAAACATGTGTCCCCAGGGTTTGGCGGCTTGACGTTACCTGCTGAGCTATCTTGCTGTGCCCAATCTTCTTCACAATACATTTAAAAGAACCTATGAAGATAATGACGGGGGACGTTCATTCACTCAAAGCCCATGTCCAGTAAAAACTGCCATATTGGTGTTTTTTAAATTTTAGAGAGCATATCAGTCATTTTTATTAGTCTCTTTTAAAAACTTAAAATCATTTTTTTAATTGAATGGACTTAATCAAACAATGGGTTTTAATCACAAGCCTCCATTGGCCAAGTCAGCCATGACAAAAGTGGCAAGACAAGTCTCCAGGATGATGGGTCAAGTCAAGTTTTGTTGTCAATTTTACGTAAAGGATGGATGCTTGGTCACTTATAATGCATTATTATGATGCTTTTGTATTTGCTAAAGATGGAGCTGATACCTTAAGTTGAATGTTTGCTATGAACCATGCCTTTGTTTATGGCACAGTTTAGAGACCTGGATGTATGGATAATACTTTCTCTCATATAACCTCCTCACATACACAAGCAATATTGTATCTGTTAAAAATGAAGATGCTTCCATTAGTAAGAACATTATCAATCTTTTGCCATAAATTTTTTTGCAAATGAATTTGGTTTTTAGAGACATTGTTATCAAATCCTTAATGTCTATTATCTTATCAGTCATAACACAGACACAAAGGACTCATGTCTCTGTTTGCATCAAATAATTTTAACTTTTTGAATTTTATTCTATGAATTTTATTTTCCACAGTGGCCACTTGGTTTCTACATTCCTATCTTATAAGTAGATAAGTGGAGATTGTGACCAGATTTGGCTTACACACACACACACACACACACACACACAGAGAGAGAGAGAGAGAGAGAGAGAGAGACAGAGAGAGAGAGAGAGAGAGAGAATTACATATCAATAATATTTTGCTTCACTTAAATGTGGCTATATGTATGTAATATATCTATACATACGTATTTTCAGTTTTCTGAAAATTGTGCCATGTTACCACCCTATAAGTTTATAATGAGAAGATGGTAAGACCATATTTATGTCCAGAGCAAGCTAATTAATCCTTCAGCCTCAATTTCTTCTTCTGTAAAATGGGGCTTATAATAGTACCTAGTTCACAAAGTTTATAGGAAGAAAAGAAGTTTGAATGTGTGACAAGTTTATGTAACAGGTGCTGCCTACTGCTTCAGCCTGCATGGTCCTGTCTCTTCTCTGTTCTTTTACTGGAGTCTTTTAGATAGCAAGTTCCAACACAAAGACCCACTTCCACAAGTAATTTCCATTGATCTCCTTGCCTGCAGTTTTATTGAGTCTTATGTCTAGGCAGTACCCAGTAATTTAATAGTTAAATGGTCTCAATTCTGTCTTGTGTCCATTAACTCTTCTAAGCTTTGTTTCAGTTTAATTTATGAGTTGAGTCTCAGAAGTGGAACATGCTAGGCATGAGTCTGACTTGGAGTAGATCTATGGTTTACCTGAGGAGGTAAACCATAACTGCTCACTAAGCATAATAGAAGATGAATGAGGGATACCATGTGCGCTAGCTTGTTTGCTTGATCATTTATACCAATCTCATACAACACCCTTCATCTTCTTGCTGTAATCACACTGTAATTGTGATGGCATCTGTCATTAGCAATGGTCATGTAACCTCGGGGTCACATGCTGCTCTGTGACAGAACCAACTCTGTTCTCTCTTAAAGTAATACTTTTATGTGATGCAGAAACAAATGCTACAACGACTCTAAGTGAGAAAAATCACAGAATGATTTTTTTTAAGACCTTCAGGAATCATTCCTATCATTTTATTTTCTAGAAATGTCTGCGGACACCATGCTTTCTGTTGATTAACTTACTGAGAGTGCTTAAGCCAGCTTAGTTTCTTTGGTGTTGAACAAAGTACTTCTTCTGACTTCTTAGTCTAAAGAAAAAAATAGCACCGTGAATTGGTGTCCCTCGTGGAACTCAGACTGCTTCTTAGTGTGTTAATCTCTCAGATTTTCATCAGTTTGTTGATCAGTGAAGCAGAGTCTTGGTATCATGATGTTGTAAAAGACACATTGGGAAGATAATGAAGTCACTCCCTGAGAGCCCAGACATGCTCAATAGCCAATGTGTGACTACAACTTAGGCCACAATTGAAAGGATTTAGCCACCTATACATTTAAAGTGCTGGTTCATACACACTATTAGGATTTTCCAGAGGACTCTGAGTAGATGTGTCCAGGGTTTCATGGCACAGAATACTACTGGCATGCATTAGTGCAGGCACACAATTTCAATATGGAGTTGTGTCTTACTGGTAAAAGTTTAAGCAGAAATTGCAAAGACATGAAAGAACAGTCTTGATAGTATAGAAGTGGTCTGCAAATGAATATCCATGTGGGGACACATGGCCTCTCTCATTTTTAAACAAAAGATGAAAGTTACCTCTCGTTTTTCTAAAGCACTTGCTACTGTTGATATTTACGTGCTTGTGTACCTTGCCTGCATGTGTGGCTGCCCACCACATACATGCGGCCCTCACAAAGGCTAGAGGAGGACATTGTATCCTTTGGTACTGGAGTGGCGGACGGTTTGTGAGCTGTCATGTGTGTGGTGGGAATCGAATCTGGACCCTAGAAGAACAGCCAGTCCGCTTAAGCACTGAGCTATCTCTTCAGTCTTTATTCTTTTGCTTTGACTACGGAATTCTGTTATTCATAATGTAGAGACTAATGTTGGCCAAGTATTGATTTTGAGTGATTGGTATGAGAATGGTCATTATCTATGCCTCCAGGAAGACCCCCCCAAGAAGGCTGGTAAGGTGACCCCCCCCCTTTTCTTTTCCTCATATTTTTTCTTGTGTGGCTCTTTGGTTCTGAATTCTCAAGCCTGTTCAACTACCACAAATTTTAGAATTCATTTAGAGGAAATTGGGATTATTGGTATTTGTTCACATACAAGCTGTACTATGGCTAAGAGGTTAGCCATTTGGACTTCATGCTTCGCTCCCTTTCAGATTTCCTGTGCCATTCCGCTTGTCTCATACTGCCCCATTACGATTCTGGGTAAATGGTTTGGGAAGAGGCCAGAGACTTACTCGGGACCATGGATCTTATGGAGCTAGAGAGTCCAATGTTGCTCTTTGATGCTGTCAGTTGACTTCCAAAACTGGGAGACTGATTCTACAGACTGTCTATTTAACCCAAATTCTTAGGCCTATAGCTGTGCCCTGAATTTTGTCTGGTTCTCTATAACTGCAGACGTTTGACAAATTCAAATGCAGACCCCCCACTTTTTACTCTGTGTCTATGGATGGAGTGTCTGAGGGGTGGAGTCCATTTACTCTGCACAGTATGTTATTTATTGTTTTATATTCTGCAATGGCTTCCTTGTTATGTATTTATTAAAAACACACTAAAGGAACATTGAAGCAAACATATACAAGAAAACCTTGAAATCCCAGAGAAATATGTATATAGTTCAGCCTTGGGCTGTTATAGTTAAATATAGACTTATATTTAACTATATAGACTATAGAGTTGGGTGTTCTACCTCACCCCTCCTTGAGGTGCTGTAGTCAGTTTACGGATGACAAGGGAGGGAGACATTTTCTTCAGTGGCTTAGCCATGGTTAAAGAATTCATGTGCTTGCACACAGGATTCCATCCATGCGTATTTGTGCAATGCATAATGAGATATATTATGTCATTAAAAAGAGACCCACAAGGGTAGGTAAAGGGCGGTAATCAAATGCATAGGGAAGTAAGTGGAATAAGTGAAGAAGAGGGGATAATGAAGAGATGGAGAAAGAGAACCAAACAAGGGTAAACTTGTCTGTGATTCAGTGACCGTGGAGCGTGGCGATGTTACAGGTCCAGAGGCAGATTATCTCAGGCTCCCCCTCCCACCGCTTGGTAGCTTTTTGTTGTCCACCTTTGTGTTTAACCTAGATACTTGTGACTGTTAAATGAAATAATTTTGAAATGTAAAACAGTTAGGCTCTACCCATCCTGCAGGTCCTGTTACAGAATGGGGGGGCTGTGTGCCCTGGCTCCTTGGCTTTCTGCTGCCTGTGACTTCTAGGGTGGTGGTAGCAAAATCATAAGACCTCTTTTGTAAAGGAACCATGGAAGACTTGGCGTCATGCCTGTGATTTCTGGGGAAATTGTTCCTTGCTTAAGATCTGGTCCTGTTACAGCAAAGTACAGTGATCAAAGTAGTCTGGAGATGCCTTTCCTCCACCCCCTTGTATCTGAAATTGTTTAGTAGATGCATGTAAATTCCTGAATGTCACACATGATTCCTTAAATCTCTTTGAGAGTTGTGAAGAAATTACCACCCTACCTGGCCCTTTAAGTGCTACAGGGAGAAGACTGTGCCACTTTCTCCAGCAGCCTTTGAGTTCCTGCAGAGCGACTGAAGCTCCATTGTCCTGACTAGCATTGTATTCCAAGTTTCAAGGCAATTACCAGTGGATCAGGAGCTCTGTGCTTATCTCTGTCTTTGAAGCAGTAGTCTCTCATTTTAAAAAAAAAAAAATTTTTTTAGTCATTGACATTTTATTTTACCTCTTCTCTGCTAAGAAAGTGAATGACTCATTTAGAAGTTAAAAAATACTTGAACTGCTTAAAATATTGATGTTCTAAGTGCCATAACTTGGAAGAGGAGGCATGAAAATTGGCATTTAAATGATGTCTGCAAAGATGCTACATCTTTCGTATAGTGGGGGAGCAGCTGTCAGAGGGATCCAGTCTGAATTGGAAGTCATCTCTGAGAGCCTCGCCACAGGGCTGTGGTTTCTGGTTCAGAACTACCCTATGGAAGGGGATTTGGGGAGTTAATATACAGCCTGTGGTCCCTGTCCAATCAGAACCTTAGTACAAGAATTTTCTAGGGTATTTCTTTTTAATTATTGTCATGAAAGGTGTCTCAGTTTTGATTGTTTAAAAAGTTTAGAAGGGGGCTCTTAAGTCTTAAGTGGTATCTAGATGAAATGTACGAGTTCTCAACCAGGGTTCACTTATCCTGCCTTGACATCTAAACCTGAGTTTTTATGATACAGTGTCTGCAGGTGGAAAGTCTCTGTGTCTGTCTCCTCTGACAGGAATTGTCAGACTCTACTTCCTTTGTGAGAACAGATGGAATCCATTCTCAACTACCATAAAAACAGAAATGAGAAGACTGTAGGTCCTTCACAGGAGCCCCGGTCTTGTAGATTTCTCCCAGGCTGCTTTTCTTTTCTCCAGATGCAATCTGCTTCAGCACCACACCATCCTGGCTTTGCCAGTGTTTCTCACTGAGAGGGAAGTTCAGTCCTATGTTGAAATATATGGAACCATAAACCTCTGCAGAATTTTGAACTTGTGCTACTGAGGGAAAGAGCCAAATGGCAACACACATGACTTTCTTTGCAGTTCACATTTAAACTACTTTAGGCAAAGAAGGTCAGGAATCTAACTATATTCAGTTTACATAGAATATAATGGTTAGACTCTTTGGAAAAGATAACAGTATAAACAGAAAACAATTTTTTTGGAAAGTAGACCATACATTCAGTCGAGTGGACATGGCATGGGATAGAGTCTGTTAGGAGTAGAAAATCCTCAGCTGTTGCATTGCTCAATAAGCATGATCTCCTGAGAATGCCCACACGCGAGAAACAGTGATGGGATGAGAATGTATGTGATTGGCCAGAAGGAGGTGGGTAATTGTATGCAATTAAAATCACCATTTCTTGGTACCCCAAGCACATAAGTAAAAGGTTACTAATCCTTGGGCTGCTGTTTAAAATACAGCCTTTAGGTGCAATACTAGAGGTAACTTATTTTGATTGATCCTTAAAAAAATAAAGATTATATTTCCTCCTTTCTGAAGGCAAAGGATAGGATGCAATAACTAAAAAGTAAACAAATAAATAGCTGTTCTCTAGAAGACGCATAGCGTGAGTTGCAGTAGGTTCCTGTAGGAACACTTTTAAAGTGCTTGAATTGCTTTGAAATTTGTATCAGTCAGTCAATCAATCAATAGATGAGATGGTGGTAAGGGTTGCTTTTGAAACTAGCAGGACAGCAGAGACCAGTGTTTATGACCAAGGTTTGTTGAGGTGTTTAACGTGGACCACTGCATATGATTCTTATTGTAGCTGTATTTCTACCTGAAGAATTCAGTCTTAGATTGTATAAGCTTTGGAGATTCTTTCCCAGTGTACATACATAATAGAAAAATGTTAGTCAGGGTCCATTTTCTACCAGACACAAAGATAGGACATACTATTAGTCATATTAATGAGGCAGTGTTCCTAGCCTGTAAGTTCTGTCAACTTGTTTGTGGTTTGTCTCTGTTGTACTCGATGTGGACAGGGGGAGAAAAGAGTCTTGGAGTGAGCAGCTAGCCCTCATCATCAGAACAGCCTACTTACCAGCATTTATTTTGGAAAAGATGGAGAATTCTTCCTAGTGGGGGGAATCTTTAACTTTGAGGGCAAATAAGGAGACAACCATGGGGGAATCGATCATTTGATTCATTAAATATGTTGACAAATTTGGATAAGGAACAGAAACTTGAGTGGACAGAAATAGACAAATCAACCAAAAGCTTTGAATTGGGGGAAAAAAAAAAAAAAAAAATATATATATATATATATATATATATATATATACACACACACACATATACACATACATACATACATATATATGTATATATATGAATGATAAATGCACAAACCAATGCAGATTTCACATACATATGTATTTGCATATGATGGTGTAATTACAGATCTACATATATAAATATATTTGTTCTTTGTGTATATTTTATATTATATACCTTGAATACCTATACATATACATGCAGTTTTATATGTGTGTGTGTGTGTGTGTGTGTGTGTGTATAATCAGATAATTCGGATACATGCTTATATTTGCACATAAATAATTCTGTGCACACTAAAACCAAATAATTGTGCTTTTATAAATTTGCAAACACTAGCAGGGTAAAAATAGACCATCAGAAAAAAGCCAAAGCTGATGTACAGTGAAGGCCTTCAGTAGAACCTGTAGCACCTACTGCTTCTGGGTTGACTGATCTTTTTCTAAACTGATAAAATTGAGGGGAATCAAAAGAGAAGTCAGTTGTAACAGCCACCTGCTGACGTATCACTTTTATAAGGACTCAGAATATAAGTATTTAGCAGAAACTGTTGGATGGTGCTTCAGATTTACCAGATACAATTAACTTAATAAATGAAAATACTACTTTCCAGCCTTCCTACCTACTGGAAGGTACTTTGTTCTTCAGGGTTATTTGTTATAATATCCAGAACTCTGAATGCAGGCAAATGAAATATTAAGAATTGATTTATGACAGTCTGGTATTAGGGAATATTATGCTATGTTACTAATATACTTAGGAATTTAGAATGAATAAACTGCACCAAAAATTAAATAATATCTGTGAGAGCAAATTGGGAAATGATGCAGCCAGTCAACTTGGATTTTTTTTTCTTTTTTGCATTCTGGGTTTGGAATTTAGAGAAAGGCGAGTTTCTTTGTTATATCAGGACTAACCAACAGAGGAGAGGTCAGGTATTATAATCAATAAAGATTAAGAGAACCACACTAGGATGTCTTGGGGTAGTGCCTTGCTAGGGAAGTTAATACTCTACTGTTTTGTTACCCCCAAAGTGATAATGATCATTCTAGAAAGATCCTTGCTAATACTTTGGTGGGGCCTGAGGTTTTGGAGGAGAAATAGCAGAACTCAATTTTTAAATGCACTTTCTAGTTTTGACTTTTGCAGTGGAAAATGTGGGGACTTCCTGCAGCATGTGTGTCCACTTCTGAACACAGAGTTTACATGTTGGCAGCTGTCAGCTTGTGAAATTTGTCAGCTCGTCTCCAAAATTGGATTGTTTTTTTAGTGCAGTGACTTCATAGGTATTTGCTGTCTTTTTGATCCTCAGGAGTTTGTCAGCACAACTCAAAACAGGTATTGGGAGCAAATGAGGCAGAATTAGAGTCAAGGGGAAACAGGGTTGAGAAGACTTCAGTCTAAACTTTTCAGTGGTAGATAGGGTTCTCGTAGCACTTCCAGGCATCTGATGGGAGAAATTGAACATGGAGCCAAATGTAGAAGAAGCAGGGGCTAGGAAAGAATGCCTTGCTGTATAACTGAGTATTTTTTCCTTTCCAGAGCAGACAGCTCTTTCAAAGTTGGGATTGTAATATCCCTGGAATCATGACTGATTTTTATCTCAGACTCTGAAGGTCCTTGTGAGTCTGTCCTTCATTATGAAGTATTTTTAAATGTACCTAAAATAGATCTGTAGCAATTTGTTTAGAGTACTGGAACATGGGGTGAGATGCCTCACAATATGCCTTAAGGATGGAAGTATTTGTGTCCCTTATCTATGTCATCAGCTGGATAGTTGGATTTTTCTAGTGGCAGATTAAGGAGGGAGGGAGAAGGGAGAGAGGGAGAGGGGGAGGAGCAGGGGGAGATAAAGGGGGGGAGGGAGAGGAGGGAGAGAGAGAGAGAGAGAGAGAGAGAGAGAGAGAGAGAGAGAGAGAGAGAAGGGATGATGATTTTGCTATGGAAACAAAGATTTGTGTTGGAGGAAACTTGCAAATGGAAGTTACATTAGGAAAAAATGATGGAAAGTCAACTATATTAGTGTTAAGTTTTGGTCAGTTATAATTTTGTACCCTTAATCACCATTTACTTGGAAACTATCATGTTACTCCTCTGCACTCAGTGTTGTGAGTAAACTGCATATAATGTGAATATATTTAACTGGACTAAGCACTTAATTATCAACTATTTCTTTACTAGACTAACCTATCTAATGAAACTAAACACTCGTCTGCCTAATGGCTAGAAATGATGTTGTGTTCATTTCCTACTGTGAAAGATGAACTCAATAAGTTTTACTTGACAAGTAATTTTTATTCAGTTTTACTTTCATTAATTAACACTTGTTGTCTGGACTAGACTCATACCCAGGTCCTTGTACATGCTAGGTGAGTTCTGCTGTACACCACTCACATCTTACCTTTGTTCTTCTTTTAAATGTCTTGTCGATTTTAATATATGAGGCATCGGGTACTAGATGCCCAAGAACACAAAACAAGACAGTCATCTCTGACACAAGGAGAATTTACATCAGCAAACTTGGATGAGTTTGGTTTACAGAAAAATGCAAGAGCATCCATTATTGAATGTCTATGGCTTATTTGCTTGATTCAGCACTGTTAACAGACTTTTCATTTCATTTCTGTTCACCTCTTGTGAGCTGTAACTGTTCTCTGCCTCCTTAAAAACACTGAGTCTATAGAGCAAATCCATTAAGGTGATACCTATAGGTAGATGACAGAGCACTGTTCGGCACCAAGCATACACCAAAAAAGCCTGGTTCTTAATCAGGTTCTTTTATGTTGCCCTAGTTATGTATGACATACACAGTAGAGGTGAGTCCAGAAAATGGAGAGCTTTCCTAATAATGGGTCTGTGCATCGTGTCATGTCTGGCTTAGATGATCTGGGAACTGTCAGGGGAATGACCACTCACGTTGACCTTGAAAGTGCTTGTCTAAGGATGTCATCATTGTTATGGAATGCAGGTCAAGGAACTATGTGAAGACTTATTAGTATGATATGTGTAGATTTCATTGTAAAAATATTCTTGTAAAAACAGAATTGAATGTCAGACTATCACTTACACACGTTCTATGTCATACAAATGACAGTAGTATTATAGAAGCTTAGAACAATTCCTCCACTTATAGCCTGGAATACTAATGTCAGGATGCAGGCCTTCTGATAGCTCATCTCCCATTTCTTTGTTAAATATTAATACATTAATTTATATGGCCGCCGCTTGCCATGAAGCACAAGCTTTATCGTCCACCAATCAAAGTTAAATGATACTACTTAAGCCTTCATTTGGAAATAGCTTGTGGACTCTAATTCTTCACAACCTTTCTTGGAGAGCTATTGTTTAAATATTGCGGTTGTAGTTTTATAGGTAAAGGATAAGAAGCAAAGGAATTGGCAGCTGTAGAATATTGCATTTAACACAGTTGCATTAATTCACCCACAAGGGTTTTATATTGTTTTATATTATTATACTTAAGGCTGCTGAATGCTAGGTGTTAGCAAAGGAAGTGACTCTTGTGGATCTTCTACTATAGGCAGACACAGGCTTCTCAGATGCCTCTTATCTCTGGGGCCTTGAGCTCCAAGCCAGTTTTGCTCAATAAATATGTGCTCTTAATGGTATATAATTTCTTTGAATAACTGTATAAGATTTTAGTCACTAGATGTTAACATGCATGGTTCTCATGATCTAACTAGTTCTTTGATTCAATCACTATATGGCTTTTCATTAGCTATTATTTTGACTATTTCTACAAATATTCAAATATTCCTTTGCTTCCTATTTTTTACCTATAAAACTACAATCACAATAGTTAAACAGGTCAAAACATTATTTTAAATGATTAACTTTTAAACCATTGTATGATATTTGTGCATGTATAAATCAGCTCTTCTCCATCCTGGAATACTTATTTGCCCGTTTCCTGCAGCACATATGTTTCCTAATTATGGTAACTAAAACACTCTAGGTGTCATAAAATATATACATACCAATAAAAAATATCAATCCCAGGCATAATGGGAGCAGAGGACTCTGTAAGCCTCAAGTCAGTTGCATGTGGAAGGTAAATGGTGATAGTCAGGTAAACGATTTCTCAAGGTTATTTCTTAAATCCTTATAGAAAGCTAGATTTGGTGATGGTGGTGGTGGTGGTGGTGGCGGTAGGTTAAATTATAGAAAAGACAAAGTATCATTGAGCTCAAATCTTCTGAAAGGAAAAGTGAATCCTGATATTGCACTATCTAGGATTGCTGAGGGTAAAGCTGGGGAACTTTTAAGTTTGAAATCTAGGTGCAGAAATGACAAAAAAGAGGAAGAAATAAAGATTTATTTGATCTTAGGGGGAAATGACAAAATAGGTAGAATTGCTAGCAATCAAGACTAAATTATAAGATGTTTGGGCAGAACTCCCAAGAAGGAAATGTTAATAAACACAGTCAATGAAATTCAGGCAACGAATCAAGATTCTGAAACCCAACAGTGAAAGGTTAAGTTGGTCTAACATGTTACCAAGATGAAAGGCAGAGAAAATATCTAGTGTGCACATATTTGGAACTACTGGGCAAAAATAATCACTGAACTATAACTAATATTTTTAATTACTTCTAAGAAAACTTTGGTTGAATTTAAAGAAGACTTCAGTGTGTATATTTCCAAATATCTAGGAATATGGACAATGTTCAACTATTTTCCTATTTAAAAATAAATTATCAAAACCATATATTGTACTTACCAGACAGCAGGTTTCATTGACTCTTTAAATGTGTGTATATAATATACTTCAAAGAGTGATCAGATTCTAGAGAGGAACTAGCAGGATTTAAGAAATTTAAAGGTATAAAACTTTTTTATAGCTTGGAGCTAAAGCTGTCTAACTATATATTGTGCAACCAAAAGGTTTGTTTCTATATTTTTTTAAATGATTTGTTTATTTGTATTTTATGTGTGTGAACATTTTGCCTACATGGTAAGTTCCTGTACCATGTATATGCAGTACCTGTGTAGGCCAGAAGAGGGCAGTGGGTACCCTGGACCTGTGAATGAAAGTTCTAGAGTAGACAGTTGGGAGTTGCCATGTTGTAGTGGGAAACTTGCCCAGGTCCTTCGCAAGAGCTACAATTGGTCTTAACCATTCAGCCATCTGTCTACTCTCTAATTTCTATTTTCTTTTAAAAAAAAGTTATAAAACAAAGAATACACAACAGAGAACACTTGTAGCATGTAATGTCTAAAATATTTGCTATCTGAAACATAAGAATAAACTACATGTAGATCCCTTAGACCAAAAAAGAAGAGAAATGTATAAGGTCCCTGTAATTAGGCTGATATTGGACATCTCAAAAGGCACTTGCAAGAAGAGCTACAACACAAGCCTCTACAAATAAAGTATGGAACAAGGATTTTACAACCAGCCAAGGTATCAGTGAAATATCAAAGCTATTAAAAACACAAACAAACAACCACAACAACCACAAAACTAGCTCTGAGGATTTCTAAACTCAGGAGTTCAGCACCCAGCTGCCCATCCCAAGGGCCTAACCAGAATGAGTTTTGGTAACTGAAAACACACTGGGTTGTTTTTGTCAGCTTTTTAGTAGTGAACATTTAAGATATTGTACTCTGAAATCTGAACTTGAAAAAATAACTAGGTGTATGAGTGGAGTCATAGTATATGGAAGAAGGTGGAGAGTTGAGTCCTTGTCTTGATTTCGGCATCAAGGTATCAGAAGTAGACCAGTTGGCTTGGAGAATCAGTGAAGATTCAATACAGAAGAGTTGACACTAAAATTCAATTTATTCAATGCATGGATTTGTACCAAGTATAAAATATTTCTTATAAAACATTAGACTGTCTTCTTCCTTTAATTTGTTTCTTGTTTTTTTATTTGGCTTTTAAGGCAGGCCTCAAACATGCTCTGTAATTGAGGGTGGCTTTGAACTTCTGGTCCTCCTTCTCCCAGCTTTCAAGTTCTGGGATTACCAGTATTTGCCCCCACACCCATTGCCACTTTTTATTTTTAACAGAGCTATAAAACAACTACTTATAACACTGTTTTGAAAATAGTTAGGGTACGTTCATGGGGCCGTAGTCAGCAGTCTGGCATATGCAGCTTCGAATATACAGGGTTAAAGTCTTGCACTTCACAAGGTAATAACTGAAAACCCAATTGAGGTAATATTTATGAATAAAGCTGCTCTCCAAATATAATTAAGATGTAAAAACTGTGTTTCTCTTAAATCGTATAAAAGGCATATTCTTTCTGCCAAGTTCAGATCAGTTCCCGTGGTCTATGCCAACATAAATAATTGCCTTCTTTTCTTTCCTTTGCTAACTGCATCCATATCTGTTGCTCTGTTTCTCACTCTGTGCTCTGGGAGAGCTGGGGGGGAGGGAAAGCTTGTCTTCTATTAGCCACTTACCAGTGGGAAGGAATGGATTGTCTTACACAGTCTAGTCCTCAGAGTGCTGCTCCTGCTCCTGCTGCTGACCACCTGATCAGAACATCAAGCTGAATGGAGCATGGAGCATCACTTTCACTTGATGACGGAAATAGAGTAAATCTGAGGGGACAGCCTAGATTCACACAGGTGGGCTGTGTCTCTCAAGGGCTATTGCAGGTTGGTTTTTCAAAAACTTTCCCAAAGGTTAGAAATTCAAAACCTGTCTGCTAAACACTAAATCAATGAATGAAACATGATGTGTCGAAAGAGAGGGGAAAAAAAAGCAGACTGATCGATGACAAAAGGAAAATGCAAAATAGCAATAATTCAGCCTTGCCACCAACACTATGGTTTTCGGTGTGACATTTAATCTTAGGGATGTAGTGCAGAAGGACAGGAACTGTGCTGGAAGAGCATCCAGGCTGAGGAGGCAGATGGGCATGTGTCGCAGCAGTGTATGTTGGGATTCAGGAAACTGAGGCTTGCACAAAAGCTTCAGGAAGGTTCCAGGACTTGACGAACAAGATAAGGTGCGCACGTGAGAAGGTGGAAAAGAATCTTAGAGAGTGAGGGTGCAGCAAGACTTGAATAAGTCACTTGACATTAGAGGAGGAAGGTAATAATGGAGGAACTGATTCAAAGATGAAGATACAATTGTAGGGCTGGGGACATGGCTCAGTGTTCATTCACTGACCATGCAAGAAGAGGACCTGAGTTATCTAGGATCTCCAAGACTCATGTAATTGCCAAAGAGCATGGCAGTGCTCCTAGAATTCCAGCCTTAGAACGCAGAGACTTGGAATCCTAGGAGCGAGCTGCTGACTAGGAATATAAACTCTGCCCCAAAGAATAAGATGGAAGATTCTGGACATTAACCTCACATATATATTATTAAAGAAAAGAAAAAGAATTGTAAGCTGCATGGTGGATCACTTCTATAATCCCACCATGGGCTAGGATGATGCAAGGAGGCTCCCAAGAATTTAAGGCCGGTCTTAGCTATACATTAAACCCTTTCTCAAAATTGGGGGGGGGGGGCAGGGGGGAAAGGTGAAGAAAAAGAAACCTTAATGAAGCTTGAACTGGAGGCATATTGGTTCCCTGAAACTATCTTAACTAATTGCCACAAAACTGGTATTTTGTTTTATTTTAAATATATATATTTTTTGAGATTATAATATAGTTACATCATTTCTCCTCCTCCCAAACATTACTATATACTCCCTACCTTGTTCTTCTCAAATTCACACCCTTTAATTGTTGTATGTATATATTCCTAAATATGTAAATACAACTCACTCAGTGCACATAATGTTACTTTTATGTATGTTTTCAGGGCTAACTACTTTATATTGGATGACCAACTGGTATCCTCTTCCCTAGGGAGGACTATTTTTCCCACTCTCACCATTTCTTCAGTTGTTCTTGGTGTAGGGCTGAGGCCTCATGAGCTCACCTCCTTCCACCTCAATAAATTCTATGGGTGTTGTTTTTATTTAAGCAGCCATATTGGTAAGACTTTATGGGTGTGGCTTCTGGCATTTCTAGGAGACACAGTTTCATACAAAGCTTCTTGTTCTTCTGCCTCTTACATCTTTTTACCCTCTCTTCCTTGATGTTCTGTGAGCCTCAGATGCAGGAGCATGTATAGATGTATTCATTGAGACTGGAATCCACAACTCTGCGTTTTGGTTGGTTGTGTTTTGCTATCATGATCTCTATATATTGCAAAGAGAAGTTTCTTTAATGAGGGGTGAAATCTACGTTTATCTGGCCAGACTCGGGCAAAGGATATCTTGTTATTTTAAAAGAACTAAAACGTATCCATCACATGAAGATGTTAACAAGACCTGGCTTTCCAGGATTTGCCAAAGGGCCAGTGGTGTCTTTCTTGCTTGCAAATACATCACTCCAGACTGGGTGTTCGGTGTGTCTCTTGTTCTTGCTTAAGGACACTGGTCATGTCAGATTAAGTGTCCTTTATATTTCAACATGACCTCATCTTAGCTAATTACACTTGGAATGACAATTTCCACATAAGGTCTTCTGAGGAACTGAGTGCTAGGACTTCAGCTGATCACTTCTAGGGATGCAGTTCAACCCAAAGCAGCCTCTATGAAGGACTGTTAGCACATCTATTTTTATTTCAAGTTGCTTCAAGGAAGGTCATCCAGTGGGAACTTAAACTGTGGGCTGAAAAACTGAGGTAATTTTTTTTTTAATTGGCCTGTGGAAGGAAACAAAAAGCAAGCAGGAACACAATGAACAGTAAACAGGAGTCGCCGTAGCAGCCCTCATTCAGAAGCAATCAGTAGCATTCGTCTGTGGTGCTATGAAAAGCTCATTAGAAAGTAGTTTTCTGGAGTTATTGTGAGAGGGAAGTAAGTAGGTAGCCCTTCAGCAGGTCTTTATGGCGAGGGTGAACACATATTTTGCTAACTCATTATACCTCATGGAAGCATAATGGAGAAAAAAGCCAGTGCAAGTGGCCGGACATCCTGCCTACGAAGCAGAGCTTTATTTAAGAGGTTGTGTTTGCTAAGAAATAGAGAGCTCGAGGTAAAGCACAAATCCACACAGAGCGTTTCTATGATTGACACAGGAAATGCAAGCTTTGGATTGCCTGTTGTCTTCTTTCTTACATTTCTATAATCCCTAATGCAGTGTATACTTTATTGCAGGTGCATGAAAATATACACAGACTACTTCAATTTGAGTGGTTAATGTGCATCTTCTACTCACAGAAATGTACTGTATGTATATTTATTCAGGGACATGGCTGTGAATTTAGAAACCACACTTCCCTGTTTCTGCCTCTGACAGTAAGTAGAGATATTTCTGGCTGCTGCACCATAGTACAGATCAGTCCCACGTGGTCCTTAGACTGTTAACAATGCCCCAGTGTTTCACTACAACTACTGTTGGCATTTAATCATTCAAGGAGTATTTTCTAGTGTTTCTGCCCTTGGCTAGCCATGTGAGTATTGATTCAAATAGATAACTATGAACTCATTTCCTCTAGTGCTTTATGTGAGCCACATAGCATAGTTACACTATTAGTACATGCCAGGTAATGGTGAGGTAACTGAGCTGGCAGAGGAAACTGGGAAAAAGCCATGACAATGAGTGGGTCATCAGGATGGTTCTGGCTTTCAGTAACTAAGGATTTTGTTCACAGGGGAGACCAGAAATATCCCACGATGAGCACATGGCAAAGGGAAGAGGGTATTAGGCTACGGACAAGGAACCATGTGCTATGTGGCCTTTACCAAGCAGAACCTAGGGATCTGGCATATTTTTTCCACCACCATGGGCTTCAATTTTAGGATTGAAACTGGTGGCCTTCCCATTTTTGAAGCTTGCATGAAGTTTTGCATATTGTATTGTGGTGAGTTTTGATTTCTTGAAAGAGTGCAGAAGTGAAGGTTGCAGGGAGGGCATTCCCAAAAGAATGGTAGATTGACCCTGGTTTAAAAGTACAAGGAACTTAGACTGGTGGTGCAAAGAGGTTGGGTGTGTGAGCCTAGGACATGGTGATTGCTGGGCAGGTGATATGTAAACTATGCCCGGCTCACAAGGAACTTTGAAGAGCCATTGCAGCGTGGTTGGAAGAAATAATTACAGGTAGGCATAAGATAAAAATTCACAGTTGAACAGTAGATGAGGGAGATGGATGTACTCCTTAAGCAATCAGCTGTTGTATTTCTGAGCAGAGTTTGATGCCCCCGCTTAAGAGGAGAATATGGCCTTGACTTGTAGTGGTAGATCACCTTAAACAACCTTTTTGATAAATACAGTTAGTATTATCCTGGGAGGAATAAATGTTGAAATCCCTGAAAAATGCATCTTCTCTGTCTCCCTCACTAACTAGTGCAGATGGACCAGAGTGATCCAAGAAGTGGAATACTGCTTGTCCCATATACAAACACTGCTTGCTGGGTGGATACTAAAACCTGGGAATGTCCTAAGCAAGGTGGTGCTGAAATTTTAATGTCATCATTAACTTAGGGCCACTGAAATGGGCTGCTGTTTTTGGAATAGCAGCAGAAGCTGTGACAAAGCACCATGACCAAAACCAACTTTGGAGGAAAGAGTTTATTTCATCTCACAGTTCATCATCCAGGGAGGTCACTGCAGGAACTGATGGCCTTGAAGGAACAACTTAGACTTAGAGGCTTCCCATTCAAGATTTCCACAGTTTGCATCACCAACTCCTGTGGGGGAGATTCTCCACCATCAATTATTAATCAATAAAATTCCTCTACAGAGTTTATTATAGGCCAGCATAATGGAGGCATAGCCTCAATTGTGGTTCCTTCTTGTATAACTCTCACTCGTGTCAGGTTGACATCAAACTAGCCAGGACACACAGTGAACTTATTACAAGGTAACAGAAGAGGAAAAGAACAGATGAGGATGGAGAAGTGGCTCAAGGGTGAAGAGTATGTACTGTTCTTCTAGAGGACCCAAGGACCACCTACACGCATATGACGTCTACTGACACAAAGGCCCATAATATAGATAGCTAAAAATAAATCTTCAAAAGAAAAAGCAAACATGGAAAGACTAAGAAACTGAAGGTACACAATAACAGACCTGCAAAGATAGTACATGTAAGACAGTACACTGTCATGCCATCATGTTCCCTGAGCCTTGGGTATAGGTAGGGCTTGTATTGTAGATGTTTCATTTGGTACTTCATAGGTACTCTATAGGCAGTTTCTCTGCCCTGACTGTTCCTTATAATATCCTCCATCTGCTTCAAAAGGAAGTTTCTTAGAGAAAGCCTGAGGACTTCAGTAGCCTGTGGGTGTCAAGGTAAGTACTATATGGAAAGCAGATTGATACTATATCAATTCAGCAAAATGGTAGTAGTAAGTTTTCTCCTATGGCCTATGACCTTTCCAGCCTTAGCTAGCTTTACAGTACCAGGGACAAGTTCCCTTCCATTGAGTTCGATTGAAATCTAATCAGATCCCTATTGATACACCCCATGACATTACTGTTTGGTGGGGGCCTTGGGAGGAGAGAGGAGAGTGAGGGAAGAATAAATATGATCGTAATACATTTTACAGATGCATGAAATTCTCAAAGAACTGAGTTGGTCAACAGGCTATGTTTGATAGGCATAATTATGTTACACGATGATAGTTTGACCGAATGAGACTAGTGATTACGAGAGACAGTCAATACATGTTTGAATTAAAACCCAGTATCAAAAATGAATTATATGATGAAAAAATCAGAAGAATAAGGAAAAGATTAATTCAGTGGCTGTCTAGATTTTTTAATGGCATATGTACATTGAGAAAATAGGGGAAATTGAGATGAAGTAATTTGTGAGGAAAAGGTAAGTGACTGGCTTTAGATAGAATTGGGATGATGCTAATAAGATGATGTGAACATTTCAAAGGGAAAACTCAGTAGTATAAATCTTAATTATTTTCTGATGGATGCTTGTAGAGAAAAATCTAATTTTAGCATCTATCTTATCATTTATCCTGAATAATGGTATTGGCAACATAAGGGTTGATTTTAAGTGAAGCATTTCACCGTATAATCTACGTCATGTAAACTACATGTGGTGATAGTGAAAAAGGAACAACACAGTGTAAATCCCAGGTACTAAACTGATTGGAAGTTGTCTTTCTAGTATCGGAATTTTTGGATTAACATGGTTAGCAAGGGCAAGAGTACAGGAAGTAATTTTTGTAGAAATTACTTGAAATTGGGCACACATTTGTTGATTTTACACTCTGTACGTGTGATGCTATAGTACTGCTACTCCCCAGATTGAGTGGAACAATTAACTATAACAATATCACGTGTCCCTAGAACATTACTGACTAAAAACTGGTTGGTGTTCCCCCACATTGAGGTTAGGCAGAAAAAAAGACTTTCACCTGTCTGAAACAGTGCTCTGGGACCTAGAGTTCATGGAGTCACGGAAAAGCATTGGCACACTGTGGGTTGAATATGAGAAATGAACAACTCAGTATAAAGGAGAAAATACTCAATACTTTTAAAACTATGTTTAGATTTTTGGTTTGTAATCCTACATATTAACAAGCATGCATTAAACATAGACTTTAAGCTTGTATGTGGGGTAGAGCTAATATACCCTTAAAACAAAAGAAATATGCAAATTAAATGATATCAAATTTTAGAGAACTATAAAATTCAAATTAACATCACATTTGGTGATGGAGAACAGTTGTGAAGTTTTGTCCTTTTCCTTGTTTGTTTAGTTTGGTTTTTCAGACATGCTATCTTAGAACTCAATGTAGCTCAGGCTGGTCTTTACTTCATAGATATCTTTCTATCTTAGCTTCCTAAGTACAGGGAAGAGAGACATGCTTCATCAGGCCTGACAGGGAATATTTTTGTTGAATATAAATTTCTGTCAATGCAGTGCTGGCCGAAGTATAAACTTTTTGAATGGCAATCCTTGTCTACTGAGTTCTTTGTGATCATGATCATACTAGATAAACATATCCAGAGTTTGGCTCCTACTGCTGTCCCTTAGCCTCTGCGGAGTCTTGTGTGTCTCTGAGTGTGTTCACTGAGACAGTATCTTCATCCTTTTCTCCTAAACCAGCCCAAGATGTTAAAGTATAGTTTAATCTGTTAGTCCAGTTGGTTGATGGTTAATCTTCATTTTCAGCTTTATTGGATGAGTAAACATCTGTGGCATTAGTCAGGGTGTGTTTCAGGTATTTGTGGAGAGAACTGAGGTGAGAATGTGGGCTGTAACCATCACATGGAGTCCTGGAATAAACACACACACACACACACACACACACACAGAGAGAGAGAGAGAGAGAGAGAGAGAGAGAGAGAGAGAGAGAGAGAGGGAGAGAGAGAGAGAGAGAGAGAGAGACAGAGACAGAGAGAGACAGAGACAGAGAGACAGACAGAAAGAGAGAGACAGAGAGACAGAAAGAGAGAGACAGAGAGACAGAGAGAAGACACAGAGAGAGACAGAGAAAGAGAGAGAGATGGGCAGCTGCCTGAGAATGCTGGGAGATTAGTACCTCATGCTTTCAGCCCCATGCTTTCCCACCAGGATGGCTAGAATCCTCTGGGACCTTTTGAGCCATGAGACAAACAAAATTCATCTAACCCTTATTTGTGCTTTTAGGTATTTTGTTACAGCAACTAAAGCAATTCACGTGGTTACTAATACCATAACAAATCTACAGACTGAAACCACATGGTGATTTTCCATGTTAAAATATATATATATATATATATATATATATATATATATATATATATATATGTATATATATGTATATATGTATATATGTATATATACATATATACATATGTGTATGTATATATATACATACACATATATATATATGAGACATACATACATATTCACTAAAGTGAATAACAAATACTTTTCTAAAGACAGCTAGGATTTCTGATTTTATATTATTTGGTCTTCCTGGATATTACTTTTTTTTAACCATGAACTGGTAATAGAAATAAAGTTGTATAAACTGAGTCAGCTTTAAAAAAATACAGAACAAAGTATCCTTTCTGGAAATAAGTGTATTATTCTGACTTTAACAGTGAAGATTTTATTCACTATAAATTAAAAACAGTCCAAATTAAATAAATTTTGGTGATCTAGAGGATATGATTTTATGTAAATCAACCTACAATTCCAGAAAACAATTTATTGAGGTGTGAGGTACAAGACCCTATCAGTGAACCTTCATAACAACAATTAACACTGTACCCCTTTGAATATGTGTCATGTTTTGTCTAATGACTATGCTTGATGGTTCTGATTGGTTGCTTTTTATCTAGTTCATCTGCTTTTCTAGTAGTGTTTTGTTTTTTGTTTCTTACGCATGGCCCATGTTGCAATTATCATGAAAATGTTTGACCATGGTAGCTGCGTCTGTATCCACAAGTGGATTTTCCCTCCTGGACATTAAGCCCAAGAATGGTGGTAAAGTTTGAAGCTTCTGGAGCATTAACTTTTCCCACGCCCCAATGTTAAATTTGACCCCTTTGAGAAATTCATGACTTCATATTAGAATACAGTTTCAAATTGGCTTCATCAGCAGCCCTTCTCTGCTGAATGCTAATGCATATTTTCAAGGTACACTAGATTGCTCTCCAGTTTCCAAATACTGTGCCAAATATTTTTCTCTGTCTTTTATAGTTTTGATACCATTCTACTTACTGGCTTCCGTATTTTTGGAATGGCATAATTAATAAGAGATTAGACTATATGACAACTTTAGTGTTTATGACTCATCTCTTGATGTCTACATTCTTCATCATACATTAGCATGTGCTGGCATGCACAGATACCACACCCAGAAAGTGTATCTTAAAATTATGGTTTTGTTTTTGAAACTGATGTGTCAATCAGACATCAGCCAAATGGAAAATATCTTCTTTTAGACTCTGCTACTTAAAAAAATTGTGTTAGCACAGCTGAAAAAGTATGTCTTGATTTGAGGACTTAAAATTTTGTTATTAAAAAAATTACCATTTGATATTTGTACATTTAATGGGACTGATCATTACAAAGCTGCTGTTTTTCCTGTCAGGATAAACAAATAGAGGCTGCATTCCCCCCTTAAAAAGTGGTGTGGGAAACATAAAACAACACCATGTTGTGAGACAAGACCTATCTTTAGATTTCTCTGTGTTTTTCTTTACGGAAGGTAATGCATGCTACCTCATGTAAGTGAATATTATCTCTGTATTTATAACCACCTCATTCAGAGGAAGCTTTAGCACTTGTACATTAAAAAGTGTGTTTAAGAGCAGCACTGAAAAAAGAAGGAAGAGATGTTTTAGATTCCTGATTTAACAATGATTGATTCCTCTGTGGTGGGAAGTTGACTCGCTGTTAGTCCAGAGGACACTTCAGAGTGTTCTCCATAAGTGTGCCCATTATACTAATGAAGACCTCGAATAATGCTATAATGAATACCCAAACTGGTGCTGTAATGAAGTCCTGAAGTAACGCTGTCATGGACTCCCTAAAGTAGCACATCTGTGAAGTTGATGAAGTCACTTCATCTTCCTAAGCTTGGTGTCAGCTGTGAAAAAGGCAGCAAATGGCGTCTCCTCCCAAGGTAGCATTTTAGAAGTAATTGGGAGACTCTATCTGAAGTGCCTGTTGGAATACCCGTGAGTCTGAGTGAAACACAGTGGGTAGGTAATGTAGCCTGAAACCTGCGGCCTGTAGAGCAGTACACACTTTCCGGGTTCTCATCCACTGTCAGAAAATTTCCTTCACATCCTCTCTGTTCTCCTCCGCTTTGTGTGTTCTCTGTATGCCATAAGTATTTTGGGATAATGAAAATCCAAGTAGTTATCCTTCCATTATTCTACTTTTTAAATTATTATTTACAGCTAGTTGGTTTTATGTTTGAGTAGCCTTTAAAAGAAACATATGTAAAGTATACGTTTCACATAAATTGTCAGTATTTTATATATGGCCAAGTTATATTTGGTACCTGTAGTCCCAAACTATATTTGATGTCTACTGCAAGTGTTTGCAACTATATTAAATGAACTTCTGTATTTTAAAATACTGTTTTTTATTTATGCTTTGAGAATTCCATACAATATATTTTGATCAAATTCATTTTCCCTCCCCCAGCTCCTTCCACATCCTCCCCACCTCCCTCCTCACCCAACTTCATTATCTCTTTCTCCTTCTCTTCCTTAGACTTTGAGTCCTGCCCTGGCTATGTTAGAAATATCATGTGCCACTCCAATGAAGTAAACTGACTTTCCCACTCCCAGAAGCAATCAAGTGTCAATAGCTTCTTGACCGAGGTGGGACTTCATGCTCGCCTCCCATCCTCCACTCTGGGATTTTGTCTGGCTTGAACTTGTACAGACCCTTGTGCATCCTCTCACAGTCCGTGAGTTCCAAAGGGGCATTTTTAACCATTAAATGGCTTGGGGGAAATTCCTTTCTCACTATCATAAGCCCTTTACCTGCCATTCTCAATGAAGGATTGACAAAGTGCTGTTCATGTCGGTTTGACCTAAGAAGACCTGTTTCCCTCTCTTACATCTGTGAACCACACTAGTACTTTAAGCCATAGATTCCAGAGCTTGAAAGGAAGGAAGGGAATATGACCAATTGTTTGCTGTTCTTTATTTCTCTACTTCATTAGCAGGGGGTGAAGTGGATGAGGTGTCACATAAAAACCAGAGAAGCAGGAGCCGATTAGTGAGAAGCCATTGTCATTGAGACTCATGTTTTCCATTGTGGGGACTGTGGTAGAACTGTGGGCAACATGGCAGTTATAACCAGAAGGACAGAGTGAGGTATCCTGTAATTTGGGCTAACACAGGCCCCTCCCCCATCTTTCTCAGCATGTTAACACGAAGGTGATGTTTAGTATTGAGGACAAGGTGGCCTGAAGATATTTCCATGGCAACAGAGAGGCCCCTACAGATCTTTGTCTTCTAAGGGTGATGATATTTATTAGAGGGTGCCTGTTCCACAGCCTGTAATTATCATTAGGTAGGGAAAGGTGGTCGAACGTGGGTGGACTGCCTGGCTGATACTCTCTGACTAATTTCTTTAGCACAGCCCTGAAATAAATTCCCAAAGAATATTAAGAACCTCAGCCCATTCTGCTTGTCTCCATAGGTGAAGCTGTAGCTAAGTACAGGCTGTTTACTGAATGTAGATGCCACTAACCACGTAACATAAACAACAACACGGAATCACACTGGGAGTCATCCGTCTGCTGTGTGATTTCATCGTATATTCACCTGCACTGTTAGCGACCTCTGTGATTTTCTTTAGGGGAAAGGGCACTTCAATACAGACAGCCTGTGAATTAATCAGGTTGTCACTGCTGGAGTGTCTTCCAAGCACAAAGCCTATGATTCAGATTTATCTTTCCTTTTGCAGCTAGAAAGTAGAACTTCCAAGATTTTTTTTTCCTCCCTCTTGGCACCAAAGTTAAGGTGAATGGGCCAACAGAAATCTCATCCCGATTAAAATGTTTATGGGTATTTTGTTTCTTAAATTAACAGTCATGTGCAGCACAACTAATAAGCCAGTATAGTCTCATCCCTGAAGGAAAAACATGTAGACATTTGAATGATTTGGGAAGCAAAATCATTACATTTCCCTTTTAAAAAAAAATATGACTTAATTGCTATGCTGCCCAAGCCTAATTTTTTTTTTTTTTTTTTTTTTTTTTCTATATAATTTTTTTTGGAACTTGGAAACTATGTTTCACACACAGTGTTCTGAGCACATAGTGTGATTTCTCACAAGCGATACTGTAATGCAAAACTCCTTATTTGAAAACCATATAATCATTCCATTAACACAAGCAATGTAGGATGAACGAGTTCCAGTGAAGGTTAGAATTGGGCTGTCATCCATTAGATTGAAAAATCTTCAAGGTTTAGGATATGTTCTTTGCAGCCACTTGTTCGGGTAGTTATAGTAGCTACCGATTAATCACACTTAACTGGAACGGGAGTGGTGAGCAGAATGGTTTCACCGTGAGCACTGCAGAATAGCGTGAATGAATTTTTCTCTTTCTATCTGAGGACCTGTCTAAGTGTGCGTCGGCTCTACTCTAGGAAGCCGTTGTGTGGCTGCGATAGTTTTATTTTCATGTGTGGCCTGAATGTCTTATACTAACCATCTCTAATCAATTTATTGGGCAAGTTCAATTAGTTAAAGTTACGATTTCACATATTTTTGACTTCACTACACCCCATTCCCATCTGTAACTTCTCAAATGATTTCTGTAACTTATTAGGGACTTCTGATTATTAACAGGGAAAATGAAGTTTTAGGGTTGGTTGCGTATTTCAGTCTCATTACATTCAGCCCAAGTGTAAGCTCTTTTAGCTCCCCAAATGGCTCTGAGGAAGAACACACTCCCTAGAGTTTCTTTCTACACTGTGGAGTCTGTTGCAGGAAGCTGCAGAAGGAAGGACTTAGGGTGTTTTCTTTTCCTCTTTTTAATGTTTGCACATGTAGGAACAAAAGAAAAGAGGCAGTAATGGGTGTCCCATTGTGACTGATTGATTGTCTTGCTCCAATTCTTTGCCTGTGTGGCCTAGTGATGTCACCTCCATATAGATGATATCAGCTTTTATTCTACTTTCTTAAAGAACCTATCACAGCCTGGGAACTGTGCTTCCTCTAAGTCAGCCATGGTCCCTGTCTCCATCTCCCTATCTGGACAGCATGTCCCTACAGAGTAGACTTCTTTGGGGAAGCTGTTGCTGGGGTGCCCTTTCTCCATGCATCTCCCTGGAGTGTTACCATCAAATCATATCTAGGGTCCTCTTTCTAATGCATCTGCCTTGTAAAGGACAAGTCAATCTTCTTTCTTTATTGGCTATAATCCATGGCATTACCAAGTTTTTATAATGTCAGGTGGGAGAGGATATGCCACACTCTTATGCCCCCTTTCTGTGGGTCTCTAACTTCTCTTGTCACCCTTTAGATGATGGAAGAATAATCAACCAGAAGGACTGCAAATACATATTCAGCCAAGGACTGAGAGACAGTCCTTTCTTTTAAATTTTTTAAGGTCTTGTCATGTTTGTAATAGAGTCTATTGACAGCCATTTTTTTTTTTTTTTTTTTTTTTTTTTTTTTTTTTTTTTTTTTACCTGTTTAGAGTAAACACCCGATCAGCTCCATCTCCCTCAGGCAGGTGACCTACCTATTCACACTAAGATTGTTTTTGATGCCTTTGGGTTAGTAGCCATCTTGACTAGTTTTTATATCAACTTCACAAAAATCTAGAGTCATCTTAAAGTAGGGAACCTTAACTGGAAAGATGCCTCTGAAGATCAGCTTGTGGGCAAGGCTATGGAGATTATTCTTGATAAACGATTGATGTGTAAAGGCCCAGCTTCTTGAGAGCCAGGCTACTTTTGGTCTTGTTTCCCTGAATAGTATAAAAAGCAGGCTGATCCAGCCATCAGGAACAAGCCAGTTAGCATCACTCCTCCTCCAGGTTCTTGCCTTGGGTTGCTGTCTTCCTTTGATGATAAGATGTGGTGTTTCAGTGCAAGAAGAAATAAAACTTTTCCCTCCCCAAGTTTCTTTTAGTAATGATGTTTTGCCACAGCAGTTGAAACCATAACTAAGACAGAAACCTTCTTTAGCGCAACGGAAAACATTGTAGAAGAATCCTATGATTCTTATGTGGAAGAATCCTATGATTCCAGAGGTTTCCTCTGGAAGAGAGATAATGAAACCAGGAGTAGAAGGCAGAAAGAGCAAGCTCTGGGACTGGAGGGAGAAAGAAAATAAATATTAAGCACATGGCCCCTTTTTATACATAGGTTAATTTACTCTCTGAATGCACTGGTAGTTTCTTTTTTGCCAGGCATAGATAACAGAAAGGGTGGGGAGAGATTGGCTTAGGCTGTCACTGGGGTATTTTTACAAATGAATCCTATGATTCAGATTTATCGTCTGTTTTTACAACTAGAGCTTACTTTACTATGAGGAAGGTAAATGCTTTCATGATTTCATGGGAAGAACACATTTAGAAAAAAAAAAAAAAAAACAGCTTAAAGAGACTAGGTTGTGTCTTCTGGGGGAAGTGAATTCTGCATAAATGTGCCGGGAAGAAATAGAGCTGGAGAAGAAGGATGTTCCATGTTCTCTCCAGAAGGGAGGACATGGAACCTGCACAAACTGAAAGAAAGTCCAGTGTGTCTTCAGCAGAACAAGTTAGGGGCTCATAGGCATGGTCTTGCTGAGTTTGATAACAATACACAGAAAGCAAACCCAGGGAAGAGCTGGAGTCTTATCTGCATTGAATTCGAGAGCTACTGGGCCTCAATACTGCTGCTATGTTGGAAGATTATAGAATGAAATAACAAGAGAGAAGGACATGAGAAATTACTTAATTTGTTGCAGACATCCCAGGGTGACAACAGTGTGATATAGATAAAGATGTGCAATGTGCTCAAAGAGAAAATGTGTAAACTGACGTGGGGGTTGGGACATGATGTCACTAGCATTTGAGGACTGATAGGTTGTAGGTCAGGGAGAAGCCATGTATGAGCTACAGGTTTGTATGACCGGGGATGCCAGGAAGTTTGTTGATGCTGTGTATTGGCACAGAGAGCTCTGGTAACCTGTACATAGATGATGCAAATGGTGGACAGTTTCATGTGAGTGGGGATGTAGACCAAAGAATGCTAAGAAAGAATTTAAACATACAGCCTTCAAAGGCATATTACGCTTAGAAAGCTGAATTTATTGCAGTATGGTTCATTAGCTCATCTAAATAAGAATAAGAGGGCCCTGGTCATGTAATGCAATATGGTCTTTTGATCACCAATCCTCATTTGATACATGTCCTTTTCCCATTATAAATACCGAATGATCTTGGTGTACTTTCTAGTTGGCAGTATTCCCTCTTTTCATCATCTCT